>NC_133336.1:98552021-98797021 GCF_042186555.1 Aquarana catesbeiana | reverse complement strand
TGTCCTGGTGCTCCAGGACCTTCAAAAGTGTAATAGGTGGTTGAGAAATTAGATGTGTCATTTATGCTCGTAGAACACCTCAAGTGGTATCGCCATACTCGGGAAGAGTAGCAGAATGTATTTTGGGGTGTAATTTGTTGTATGCATATGCTGTGTGTGAGAAATAACCTGATAATATGCCAATTTTGTAAAATAAAAAAATCTTTCTTTTGCAAAGAATTGTGGGAAAAAATTACAACTTAAAAAACTCACCATGCTACTTACTTAATACCTTGGAATGTCTACTTTCTAAAAAGGGGTCATTTGGGGGGGATTTTTACTTTCCTGACTTGTTAGTGTCTCAAGAAATGAGATACACCTGATGTACTGAAGGCCTGATCAGATATGATCAATTTTCAGTGATTGGCACCATAGTTTGTAGACTTTATAACTTTCACAAAGACCAAAAAAAATATACACTAATTTGGGTTATTTTTACCAAAGCTATGTAGCAGTATAAATTTTGGCCAAAATTTATGAAGAAAAATTACTAATTTGCAAAATTTTATGACAGAAACAAAGAAAAGGGCATTTTTTCACAAAATTCATGGTCTTTTTTTATTTCTAGCACAAAAAATAAAAAACCCACTAGTACTTAAATAACACCAAAAGAAAGATCTATTTGTGTGAAAAAAGGACGCAAATTTCATATGGATACAGTGTTGCATGACTGAGTAATTGTCATTCAAATTATGAGAGCGCTGAAAGCTGAAAATTGGTCTGGGCAGGAAGTGGGTATAAGTGCACTGTATTGAGGTGGTTAAGGTTATCACAGAGGACAAGGGGAACGTCTGGAGGAAAAGGAAAAGAGATTTAAGAAAGGCTTCTTCACAGTAAGAGCTGTGAAAATGTTAAATAGACTCCCTAAAGAGCTGGTTCAGTCCAGCTCAGTAGATTGCTTTAAAAGGGTCAGGATTCTTTCCTAAATGTACATTATATACCTGGATACTAATATAGGTAAAGTTGATCCAGGGAATATTCGATTGCCTCTCAGGGGATCAGAAAGGATTTTTTGTCCCCTGCTGGAGCATGCTTTGCTTTGCAGGTTTTTTGCCTTCCTCTGGATCAACTGTAGGTATAGGATTGTGTATATAGTATTGTAACTATTGGTTGAACTAGATGGTCTTTTTTCAACCGGACTAGCTATGTAACTATGTATGTAGCTGGGCTTTGGTATTTGGTGATTTACTCATGCTGATTTTCTCAGAGAAACAGAGTAATCACACACAAAAAAAGTCTGTAGTATTAGATACAGCTTCAGAGTAGAAAAAACATGCCAAAGCTGAATTTTTATTAGTATACCTACTGGTCATACATTTCCACAACACAGGTAGAGGATGCTTCTTTAAGATACATACACACAGACACAGATGTATATATACATATACATGTTTAGTTATGCTTTCTATAATCCTTGTATCTGAAGCTGCCGGTACTAAAGAATGGTACTATGTGCTCCATGTATTAAGAACACCAGTAAATAAATAAGCATGTGCTGTGTTTCTATATGCAGCAAAGAAAGAACCACAATGAAAAAAGGTCCTTCCTGATTTCAAGGTGAATAATATGCTACCAATGCATGCAGCACAGTCAGGAAACCCTTAATACGGCTGTATTATTTACAACTCACAGAGTGATGGTTTCTAAATTATTAACGCTGCCTTCTACCTGATTCTTTGGGCAATTCTAGATCATCTTATTGCAATACATTTCTGTCTCTCCCCTACAAGGTCATTTGCTTAGAACACTCAGTGGATGTAAATAAAACAGCATTGTTACTAGGCGCTCCATTTAACCATAATTCTCTGTAGCAGTCACAAATAAAAGAAGCAGGGCCATTAATAAAACTGAGCTCCAGCTGCTTTTTGAAAGACAAGATAAAAGGCCTGTATTTTTTGTATGTAAAATGAACACAATAAATTGAAAAACTTTATTTTTCACAAATAACCAAACAATTAGTTGCATGAAAAAAAGAGAAAAAAATGTTTTGCAAAAGCACCATAATGTCATGACTGAATCTAATTAGTTGATACCCTACTCCTATCAATGTGTGTACAGTGGGATAAACTAATCTGAGCTACACTATATTACCAAAATATCGGGACACCTGCCTTTACACGCACATGAACTTTAATGGCATACCAGTCTTAGTCCGTAGGGTTCAATATTGAGTTATCCCACACTTTGCAGCTATAACAGCTTCAACTCTTCTGGAAAGGCTGTCCACAAGGTTTAGGAGTGTGTCTATGGGAGTGTTTGACCATTCTTCCAGAAGCACATTTGTGAGGTCAGGCACTATGTGGACAAGAAGGCCTGGCTTGCAGTCTCCACTCTAATTCATACCAAAGGTGTTCTATCGGGTTGTGCAGGCCAATCAAGTTCCTCCACCCCAAACTCGCTCATCCATGTCTTTATGGACCTTGCTTTGTGTGCTGGTGTGCAGTCATGTTGGAACAGGAAGGGGCCATGCCCAAACAGTTCCCACAAAGTTTGAAGCATGAAATTGTCCAAAATGTCTTGGTATGCTGACAGCTTAAGCGTTCCCTTCACTGGAACTAAGGGGCCAAGCTCAACCACTGAAAAACAACCCCACACCATAATCCCCCCTCCACCAAATGATTTGGACCAGTGCACAAAGCAAGGGTGGGCCAACTCAATATTGAACCTTACGGACTAAGACTGGGATGCCATTAATGTTCATGTGCGTGTAAAGGCAGGCGTCACAATACTTTTGGTAATATAGTGTATGAGTCAAAATACATGCCATTAGGGATGAGCCTGATGCTTGAGTGGCTAATTGGGCCTAATTGGGACATTTTCAGTTAGGGGTATACTCACTTTTGTTCCCAGAGGTTTAGAAATTAATGGCTGTGTGTTGAGTTATTTTGAGGGGACAGCAAATTTACACTGTTATACAAGCTGTACACTTTACATTGTAGCAAAGTTTCAGTTCTTCAGTGTTGTCACATGAAAAGATATAATAAAATATTTACAAAAACGTGAGGGGAGTACTCACTTTTGTGAGATACTGTATAATATATATATATATATATATATATATATATATATATATATATATATATATATATATATATATTGTGGAGATGCGATCCTATGTCACAGGTGCATATGAGGAGTTAATCCCTTTTTTTGATAGGCTTGCTAATTGCACACCTGTGTGCTGGCTTCATAATCATCCCAGGAATAGAGGTCAGTGCTCAGCCTTGTGGTTCGTACACACGATCTGGAATCGTAGGAGGAAAATTTTCGGGTATGTCCGATCGAATAATATCGGATGAACGGTCGTGATCGGCTGTCGAAAGTAGTGTACACACGATCCGAATATCGTACGATCCTTCCTCGGATGACCGTTTTCGTACGATATTCAGATCGTGTGTACGGGGCGTTAGAGACAACTCTGCCCAGCAGACAGGAGGTCTGGCCTAGGAGTCAGGAGGGAGCCAGTGCAGCACGAAGCTGCAAGCACAGAGGTGCTGAGCGTCAGGTTTGGGGAAGAAAGACCAAGGCCTAAGGTGTAAGGCCTGAGCAGGAGTGCTGTGTTTTTAGCCAGGAAGGCTGAATGTTGTTTGTTCTGAAGCAGGACTGTAATGCTGAATACCCCTGTGAGGGAATCTGCTGTTTAGTTTTAAACTTTCTGTTTCTTTTGAATAAAAATAGGCTACCATGCCCTTGAAAAAGCAGTTGGGACTGACACGATTTCTTTAATTCGCATGTACCACTAGAGCTTAATCACCTGGATGGTAACAATATATACAGTATATATATATATATATATATATATATATATATATATATATATATATATACACATATACACATATACACACACACACAGTACATATATATCATTTTGGCTCCTACCCATAGAGCGCTGCTTTTTTGTCTTTTGATTATTGCATACAGGGCCTGACTAAATTGCACCTTTCATTTGCTATTGAAAATTAGAATTGTGCATATTGCTGCAGAATGATACAGGTATGAGATATATCTTTAGCACGCTTCACAATTGGGAATACAAATGATAATGGAGTAATAACAGTACCAGACATTTTGTCAGTGATAAACAGTGGCAAGAAACAAGTACGATTGCATTATTCAAAACAATTCCCATTTGTTTCCTTGGTCTCTACCTCACATCTGTTGTCTGTCTAATTACTATACAGATGAGAACATGTAAAAAGCTGTACCTATGTTCACCACTACCAAGGGAGCTAGCTTCTGGCTATGGTGACTTACCAGCTAATGTTTCCACACTCTAACAATTATTAGGGTAAGATAAATGAAATGTAAATTATCTACTATGACTACAGAATAAACCATACACATTCAAAAAGGGTTATGTGACAAGCAGTAGTGTATTTAGGTTTGTGCTGCCCTAGGCCTGACTAAACTCGTGTACCCCTAATTTAAATATGACCCACCCCTTCCTGTCAAGGCCACACCCCTTGCTGTTTAATTTTACAAGTGGGGACACTAGTTCTGAGGGCCTGGGGGGGGCAATGGATTCCCTTAATTTGCATAGATTTACTCTCACTTCTTATTTGGCTATGGGGCAGAAAGTGAAGGGAAATCTCTGAAATGGGACAGGAATGGTTAAAAATAAACTGACAAGGGCTATAACCCTCCCCTACTCTATCCAAAACGAAAAAAAAGTGTTGCCTATAGTTCTATTTTAAGCACAAATTTCTGATAATTTTATGGAGAGAACTAAGAAGATATAACCATGCCAATGGTGCAGCAGAAAACATATAGCACAGTAAGGAAGGTTTGTGGTCCAGGATGATAGGACAATGATAGGACAATCAAAATTAGAAGCTGCAGAATGCCGGCCGCCCGCATACCGGAAGCAGTGCGGCTACATTATGAGGGCGCTAGAATAATTTGCCTCTCAGCCCAGTCCGCCCCATAAGACTGGGCTACACTAACAGTGTAACGTAAGCCGGCGGGGACTCTTTCCGTGCTGCCCCCCCTGCAAAGGGCTGAGGATACAGTGTTGGTGACAAGAGTATTCCATGAATACAATCATGTAGAATAGCCCATACTTAGTTACTGTGCATCAGCGCCTACCATCAAAACAGTTAGCACTCCTAAAGGCATTGTACACTTTCAGAAGGTTTCATTGTTGTTGTAACTAGGTATTAGTGAAGTTATTTTCCCTGTGTTGTTTGTTTGCCTTACCTTGTATAGCACCCTCAGTGTGACTGGGTGAGGTAAATTTAATTTGGCTCCATTGTAGGCAGAGGAGCAGGGGTTCATTTGTGTTTTGACAGTGCTTCAAGGGCTGTTGCTCTGTTACCTCCCCCTCTTTTCTGGAACTTTGTGGATAGTTCTAGACTCTGAGTGGATGAACAGAGATTGTAGCCTGAATATTAATGAAGTGCCCACCAATCCCTAAGGTGGCAAGGCTTAGTAGGTGGGGAACAACCCATAAATACCCAGAAGCCTAGAATTTAGGGGAGCCAGGGTCTAGTCATCTGGAGGGCCCCATGTGCTGGGGGGCTCTGTCCCTGCGCAGAAGGAAGGCCAGGAAAAAGAGAGAGGAAGAGAGAAGGAGCAGCTGAAATCCTTACCCCTTTACTAGCCTCAGCTAGGCTTAGTTGAAGCCACCCTGAAAGCAAGACCCGGCCCTGTATAGCAGCATGCCCATACAGTAGCCTCTTGGATTCCAGAAATGACTAAAAGGGACTGAGTGAGTAACTTTTATTTTAATAACTTACCCCAAGCCTGTACAGAGAAGACAGTAAGGTGCAATACTTTACATTTTTAGGACCGGGGTACAGTTTAAGAGCCAGCGCAAAGCAGCTAGAAGCACCCTCATATGTCTAGCTTGCGCCAGCAGTAGCCAGGTGGTTTGGCATTCCTGCAAAGAGCAGCACCTGCATCTTCAGTTGGAACCTTTTCTTTTTGATGTTATTCTAGCTGCATCATCATTTCCACAGGTGGGCAGCACTTTTGACATCAGTTTTTAGCAGGCAAGTCCTCGAGAGTTTATTCCAGTTCTACGGTTCTGGGCATCCCAATTCTTCAGTTCGGGGCATCCTATGCATCCCTATTTCATATCCAAGTTCAGTGGCGGCCTGTACATAAGGGGCTCAGGGGCGCAGCCCCCCTAATCCATGCGCTCGGCCCCTAATCTACATGCAGGGCGATGGATGCATGGATTTCAATGGGGTTTTTTTTAGGCACATGATTAGAGCCTGAGGCTCTAATTGGCTTCAAAAAAGGGTGGGCTCAGGGGAGGGAAAACTGTGCAGTGAGACCACCCAGTTGTGTAACAATAGCAAATCAATATTCACTATTGTCTTCCTGATTCTCCTCTAGCCAATCAGGAAACGGGTTCTGAGACCCAATTGGCCAGGGATTGGCCAATCAGGTCTTAGAACCAACTTCCTATTTGGCCGGGGAGGAGAAGCCTTGGCTTTTCCTGGATTCTCCTGAAGCGAGGAGCAGCAGCCCCGGATCCATGTCATCTTCCTCTTCACGGTAAGACCTCGGCGGGGGGAGAAGCCCCAGCTCTTCCCGGATCCTCCTGGAGCGAGGAGCAGCAGCCCCAGATCCATGTCCTCTTTCTCCTCATGGTAAGGCCTTGGCTGGAGGAGAAGCCTAACTTTTCCTGGATCCTCCTGGAGCAAGGAGTAGCAGCTCCGGATCAATGTCATCTTCCTCCTCACGGTAAGGCCTCTAAAAAACCCCTGCCTTTCCATTCGTCTCCCGTGGGGGAGGGTTCTGGTGGTGGGGCGAATGAGGGGGGCAGGTTTGTTTGCCGCCGCCGCCCCCCAAAAAAATATTGAGCACCAGCAGCCACTGTCCAAGTTTATCTCCAAAATAGACAAAAACAAAACCAAATCCCCTGGACTTCTTTGAGGAAGTGTGAAAATTCCTGTTACCTGGCTATGTTAAATGGAAAGGCCTGAAAATCCAGCAGCCCTTACACTGGTAGCACTGCACTTGTAATGATGGGCTCACATGTTATGGCTGCAGCTTGTAGTGTCACGGCAGATTGATGTCCATGTATTGTTGTATCTAGCATGTCACTATCCACTATCCAATTTCCTTTTCTGGGCCACAGAGCTTCAAATGCATGCCTTACCATCCCCACTACATTGCATCACAAATGTGGGAGTGCTAATGTGATGAAACACACCATTTCCCAGCTGAGAGTGAGCTCCCTGTGTGTCTGTGAATGCTCTGCCTGCTTGTGTCTGTGTCAGATCTAATTACTGTGAAGTTCTCACCTGTGAAGATTTACTCTACAATAACCTGTACGTACAAGGCAGCAGATGACACGATAAAACAACATAATCATTTCACAGCTTATGCAGGTTAAAAAGTGCAGGTAGAAATGTTTACCATGCCATTAAGCATCCAAAGAAAAAAAAATCAAAGTCCTCTTTTTTAACTGCAAAGCAGAATAATGCAGGAGCTAACTGCTGATTTTGGCTTCCAGCTTTAATGGCTAACATAAAACATTTTAAAAAGCCATAGTGAAAAAATTGTTAGACCCCACGTTTATGGTGAAAATGAAAAATGAGGAGCTGCAGCCTCTATCAATAAATTCACTGTAAGGTAAATCGAGAAGAAATGTGAAAAAGAGGGGATAGGTATGGTGCTGCTCTTATTAAGAGGTGACCTACAACCTCTAAATACTTTAGGGGTGTGTGTCACAGGTGCATTTAGTGCAAAAAGTGACAATAAAAGTGCATAAAAAAATATTTGTATATTCACAAAAATCCACAAAAAAAATCCGACTGTGTAAACTTCCTAACCGCTTATATATAACATATATATATTGTTATGTTCAAACAAAAATAAAATAAAATAAACACAATCCTGTGCAAAACCTACAATTCAAAGTGACATTTCTGTGCAAAAAAATCCAACATATATGACTGGTGTATATTGTTGCTGTGAAACTGGGTTCAGAAATATGCATATACCGTCCTTAAACCCTGGTGTATAAAAAAAGTCCAATAAAGTGACAATGTGCTCCTTCAGATTGCTCTGTGCTTCTTGGAAAACAGTGCCCCATAAGAAACGCACTCACCGCTATTATTCACCCCACAAGGAGGTACTTCACCTTCACAGTATGAGCCACTGTGTAGCCTGTGGAGTGGGAGGAAGTCCAAAAATGTATTAATAATACTGATGGGTACTCACACACGCAAATGTGAATGCATATGTTACCCGTACGTATATGTAATTGGTGATTGCATGTAGGGTATTATTGCACCAGACCTCCTGTGCATCTCTAAACTGGCAACCTGTACAGGCGTTTAAATGGAGAATTTTAAGCACCATAGTTTGCTGCCATTCCACGGGCAGACGCAATTTTAAAGCGCGACATGTTCGATATCTAGTTACCCAGCGTAACATCATCTTTCACATTACACAAAAAAATTGGGCTAACTTTAGTTTTTTTTTTTTTTATTCATGAAAGTGTTTTTCCCCAAAAAATTGCATTTGAAAAACCCAAAGCGCAAATACCATGTGACATAAACAATTTCAACGCCTACCATTTTATTCTATAGGGCCTCTGCAAAAAAAAAAAAATATATATATATATATATATATATATACAGTGGGGACGGAAAGTATTCAGACCCCCTTAAATTTTTCACTCTTTGTTATATTGCAGCCATTTGCTAAAATCATTTAAGTTCATTTTTTTCCTCATTAATGTACACACAGCACCCCATATTGACAGAAAAACACAGAATTGTTGACATTTTTGCAGGTTTATTAAAAAAGAAAAACTGAAATATCACATGGTCCTAAGTATTCAGACCCTTTGCTGTGACACTCATATATTTAACTCAGGTGCTGTCCATTTCTTCTGATCATCCTTGAGATGGTTCTACACCTTCATTTGAGTCCAGCTGTGTTTGATTATACTGATTGGACTTGATTAGGAAAGCCACACACTTGTCTATATAAGACCTTACAGCTCACAGTGCATGTCAGAGCAAATGAGAATCATGAGGTCAAAGAAACTGCCTGAAGAGCTCGGAGACAGAATTGTGGCAAGGCACAGATCTGGCCAAGGTTACAAAAAAATTTCTGCTGCACTTAAGGTTCCTAAGAGCACAGTGGCCTCCATAATCCTTAAATGAAAGACGTTTGGGATGACCAGAACCCTTCCTAGAGCTGGCCGTCTGGCCAAACTGAGCTATTGGGGGAAAAGAGCCTTGATGAGAGAGGTAAAGAAGAACCCAAAGATCACTGTGGCTGAGCTCCAGAGATGCAGTCGGGAGATGGGAGAAAGTTGTTGAAAGTTAACCTTCACTGCAGCCCTCCACCAGTCGAGGCTTTATGTCAGAGTGGCCCGACGGAAGCCTCTCCTCAGTGCAAGACACATGAAAGCCTGCATGGAGTTTGCTAAAAAACACCTGAAGGACTCCAAGATGGTGAGAAATAAAATTCTTTGGTCTGATGAGACCAAGATAGAACTTTTTGGCCTTAATCCTAAGCGGTATGTGTGGAGAAAACCAGGCACTGCTCATCACCTGTCCATCACAGTCCCAACAGTGAAGCATGGTGGTGGCAGCATCATGCTGTGGGGGTGTTTTTCAGCTGCAGGGACAGGACGACTGGTTGCAATCGAGGGAAAAATTAATGCGGCCAAGTACAGGGATATCCTGGACAAAAACCTTCTCCAGAGTGCTCAGGACCTCAGACTGGGCGGAAGGTTTACCTTCCAACAAGACAATGACCCTAAGCACACAGCTAAAATAACGAAGGAGTGGCTTCACAACAACTCCGTGACTTTTCTTGAATGGCCCAGCCAGAGCCCTGACTTAAACCCAATTGAGCATCTCTGGAGAGACCTAAAAATGGCTGTCCACCAACGTTTACCATCCAACCTGGCAGAACTGGAGAGGATCTGCAAGGAGGAATGGCAGAGGATCCCCAAATCCAGGTGTGAAAAACTTGTTGCATCTTTCCCAAAAAGACTCATGGTTGTATTAGATCAAAAGGGTGCTTCTACTAAATACTGAGCAAAGGGTCTGAATACTTAGGACCATGTGATATTTCAGTTTTTCTTTTTTAATAAACCTGCAAAAATGTCAACAATTCTGTTTTTTTCTGTCAATATGGGGTGCTGTGTGTACAATGAGGGAAAAAAATGAACTTAAATGATTTTAGCAAATGGCTGCAATTTAACAAAGAGTGAAAAATGAAGGGGGTCTGAATGCTTTCCGTCCCCACTGTGTATAGATATATATATATATATATATATATATATATATATATATATATATACATATAATGTTTTGGGGTTCTAAGTCAAGCAAAAAAAGTCGATTTTTACATGTAGGTAGCGAAGTGTCAGAGCTGGCCTGGATACGAAGTGGTTAATGGGGTCTAAGACAGTAATAAAAATTGACAAGCGTTCTAATCCTTCTCCACTCCATCCAAAACTGAAAAAAATAGAAAATTGCCTTTGTCGAACAAATTCATAGAAACAGGCAGGCAATAGGTAAATGTCTCTACCAAAATGTTTTTTTTTTATTTTAAAGCCCATCTTCATGCTTTACATTCCCCCCGCCCATCCCTCAGTAATTAAATGATCCCAGGTGAAGAGGAAATAGGTTGAAAGATGCTGGCCATCATTCAGTCAGGAACACTTGTGACATCTATTGGTGTTGGGCAGTTTCTGTGGGGGGCAGCTCTGGATTGAAGGCGAGTATTGCATATACTGTATATACATGTTTTTTATATTAGGTGCAGGGCAAAAGTTTTTTTAAATTGTAATAAGAAATAGAGCTCTTCTACAAAGTCTTTCTTGCCTAAAGCAGTGATTGGTGGATGGCTTGAGAATTTAACCTAGTAATTCCTGAATGATCCTCCCTAGCAATGGGGAAAATAAATTCATAACAATTTCTTCTTCTTGCCAGTTCTTCTCTGATCATCTGCTCTATGATATAGTTAGGTAAGCCACTAGCTGCAATTTCCAGACTCAGCTCTTCCCTCCACACAGACTCTGTATGGATGAATGGAATGTTTAATGCTAATGTACATGGGCATCAAAGATCAGTTAAGACCATTATGTGATTTGCTTACAAGTCAATGTGAATACACAGCAAACTACTTTTCCCTGTAAATGTAGAGCACACGTGTATACTATTTATTGATTGAAATCGGATTCCTTAGTCTGGTAATGCATTTGTTTTTGCTCTGCTTCTTTTGCTCACTGTTGGCTGGATGCAATAAAAGAAAGAAAATGTATTTTCTTTAAAACACAAATTATTTCTTGGGAAAACTCAGTACGAAGCAAGAACATAGACAGAGCAATCATAAGAAATCAAGAAACAGCTGTCTTCTTGTGACAGCAATGGCCATTCAGACTTAATGATGCCTTGAACTCACTAATACACTGGGAATGTGCGTTCTGCCCCCCTGGGGCCAAATAATTAAGCTCAAATTGAATTTTAATTTTATATCATTAGCCTCTGATTTTTTAAGGCAATCATCACATCATCTCCAGAATATTATTTTCTGTCTCAGGCAATGCAGTCTCCAGTTTTAGAAAGATATGCATGCCTTACAGTCTCATGTATAGCCCTAGCACTGTTAATAAGCATTCACTAAAAACTAGTGCACACAAAGTTGTGCAGTTTATGTACACCAAAACATGATTCAGTAAGATGTCTTTCACAAATCATACAGTGCCTTGAAAAAGTATTCGTACCCCTTGAAATTTTCCACATTTTGTCATATTACAACCAAAAACGTAAATGTATTTTATTGGGATTTTTATGTGATAGACCAACACAAAGTGGTACATAATTGTAAAGTGAAGGAAGGAAAACGATAAATGGTTTTTTACAAATAAATGTCTGAAAAGTGTGGCGTGCATTTGTATTCAACCCTCTTTACTCTGATATCCCTAACTAAAATCTAGTGGAACCAATTGCCTTCAGAAGTCACCTAATTAGTAAATAGAGTCTACCTGTGCTTAATTTAATCTCAGTATGAATACAGCTGTTCTGTTAAGCCCTCGGAGGTTTATTAGAGAACCTTAGTGAACAAACAGCATTGAAGACCAAGGAACACACTAAACAGGTCAGGGATAAAGTTGTGAAGAAATTTATAGCAGGGTTAGGTTATAAAAAAATATCTCAAGCTTTGAACATTTCACGGAGCACTGTTCAATCCATCATCCAAAAATGGAAAGAGTATGGCACAACTGCAAACCTACCAAGACATGGCCGTCCACCTAAACTGACAGGCCGGGCAAGGAGAACATTAATCACAGAAGTTCCCAAGGGGCCCATGGTAACTCTGGATGAGCTGCAAAGATTCAAAGCTCAGGTTGGAGAATCTGTCAACTATTAGTCGTGCACTCCACAAATCTGGCCTTTTATGGAAGAGTGGCAAGAAGAAAGTCATTGTTGAAATAAAGCCATAAGAGTTCCTGTTTGCAGTTTGCGAGAAGCCATCCAATCTGACAGAGCTTGAGCTATTTTGTAAAGAAGAATGGGCAAATATTTCACTCTCTAGATGCTCCAAGTTGGTAGAGACATACCCAAAAAGACTTACAGCTGTAATTGCAGCGAAAGGTAGTTCTACAAAGTATTGACTCAGGGGGCTGAATACAAATGCACGCCACGCTTTAGAGATAGTTATTTGTAAAACATTTGAAAAACCATTTATCATTTGCCTTTCACTTCACAATTATGTGCCACTACGTGCTATCATATAAAATCCCAATAAAATACATTTATGTTTTTGGTTGTAACATGACAAAATGTAACATGACAATTTTAAGGGGTATGAATACTTTTTTAAGGCACTGTATGTCAGAAAGGGCTCTCAATGGGAAGAGAAGGTAAACTTTTGTCCATTTGTCCATTTTTGTACTGTGACAGGTGCAACAGTAAGGTTCCATTTTCTCACTGGGTGCGGTGGTTCTGTGTTGGGTGGCTATTCCAGTGCAGTCCCACTTCACATTCCAAGACAAGGCAAAATTCCTCATCCAAGGTGTGGCGGGTTCACACCACTGCATTTTTGACACATTCACATTTCAATAAAGTACATGCCATGTGATGCGCTGGTATCAGCACTTCAACACTGCCCTGGTTTCTCCATTCTCCTAGTGGCGACCTCCATTCAGACGCTAATGTGTCGGGCAGAGTTACAGCAGTGACGTCATGGTGCCTGTCGGGGTGTTAAACGCGATCTGTTTGATATGCTGTAAATAACTTTTCTTATGTGAGTAAATGACTAATTTTTAATAATTTCTTTACTCTTATACTGCACCATGAGAGCTTTCCTTCCTTTTGCATGGTTATTGCTGGCTTAATGAGTGGTGGATTGATGTGGATGGCTACTCCACATCCACCTATCCATGTGGACAGAGTGTTATTCTGGTTCCATTCATCCATTGTCCAATCGGTCAGGAAATGATTATCCATCCATCTCATTAGGAACCCATATGAGATCTGTCTTCTTATTATATGAGGTATCAGGGGTTCACTCCAAGTGTAGAAGTTTAAGGACACCACCACTCGTTTTTCTCCATTTCAGGGCTGGTTTTGCCCACTTTTATTTAAAAGAAAGTTCAAAACAAACACAATAGATTCCCTCACAGGGGTATTCAGCATTTCAGTCCTGCTACCAAAATAAATGATATTCAGCCCTCCTCAGGCCTTATACTTTATGGCCTTGGTCTGTCAGACACAGACTGGATGCTCAGCACCTCCGCAAGTAGCCTCGTGCTACACTGGCTCCCACCTCTCATCTAGGTGAAGCCCTCCTGACTCCTGTGCCCAGACGTCCTGTCTGCAGGGTGGAGTTGTCTTCAACTGGGAGCTTTGGAGCCTTGGTCTGGTCATTACTTAAAGCCCAGAACACAACTGACTCATTAGTGAACTGGCCTTTTACTAGAACTGAACCCAGGCAGGGTACCTCCCTGCTACAGAGGTCAGAAGGTCTGGTAAGCGGCTTGTGATTATCTTGTCTGTGTTCACAGTGGTGAAAAGTCTGCCGAACCACACGGTCATTTGGGTCACTTCTTTTGGTCTTTGGCTTCATCTTGTATTTGGACATTATTTCAGAAATGTATATGTGTATATATATATATATATGAGTTTTTTTCTATTGGACTTGCACATGATTTTGTGACTTTATATACTATTCCTGTATTCATTATTTGCACTTTGTTTTTGGATTATTTAACTTTTTTTAGATGATTAATTTATCAATTTTTTTATATATTCACATTATTGCACTCAATTTATCAGGTGTGATTATATAGTGAGTGCTGCTGTCAGTGATTATATTTACTTTATATGTTTGTTCTAGTGACACTTTAGCGCAAGAATTCATTATTAGTACTACTGTACACTAGTCTATTCTATAATAGTCCATACACACCGGAAATGTTTCTGCATATAGCTGCATACAAAAATAGGACACAATTTCATCCAAGGCCATTTTAAACTAAACAAATACATAAGTTTGTGCTAACGTGTATGTGCATGCAGTGTCTATGTGTCCTTTTGGCCGCTACCCCTGCTCCCTGCCAGTCATGAATGACTACCTGAGGTCATTCTGCCCATGCGCCACCACCTCTATGACTCATTCAGACTGACTGGGTGTAATCAGTATTGAAGAGAAAATCTGAGAACTGACCCCTGACATGAACCACCTCCATCCCTAATATAGCAGAGAAACGGACGTCGCCCCTGGGACTTTAAATGAGATGTTCATGGTGATCAAAAGGGTAAACAATTATAGAAATAAGAATGATTTATTGAAATTAACAATATCATCCAATATAACGACATGAGCATGGGTGAACAAATTCATAAAATAGCAACATTGCATTGTAATCCTAAAACATAGCCAAAATATAATAGTAATACATGTGATACAGATATGCATGGTACATCTCTAACCCGACGCGTTTTGCGAGCTTTCCTCGCTTCATCAGGGGCTGATGCGCATATCTGCTGTCTGTAAAAACAGATAAAGTGTATATTAGAGTATCGGTTGTGGTTGGACAAAAGCAAGAAGCCTGAACCGATCATCCCATACTTACTTGTCAGACAAAGGCTACAGAAACTGAACCCAAGTGGGGGTCGGCAGAGGGCATCTCCCCCGACCCAAAATGCTCCCATGTGTCTTGCAGGGCATACTCACTGTATGGAATATACAGATATGTATAAGGTTGAATGTCTTGGAAGTGTAGAATAATATGCATCATTGCACAGAGTACAAGAGTATCCCACAGAAAGTTTGTAGAGTGATTGCATTGGCACTGTCATAAGAGTATGAGATATGTGCTAGATGTAAAGTATGCAACAGGTGTCCTGCAAAGTATGGGAGGGAAGAAGGGTATAAAGAGAAAGTCTGAAATGAGGAGAGGGACAAGTGAGAAATGTGGTAGCAAGAAGAAAGAACAAGAAAAATAAAGAAAGAAAGAGAAAGAGAAGAAAGGGGGGAGGGAGAAGTGGGGGAATGAGGAAGTGTGATAGGGTGAAATGAAAGAAAAACAAAAATAAATAAAATAAAGACAAATGAACTGAAGGTGTAACAACAAACTAAAGGGAAAGAAAGGAGTGATAAAAAGTATGAGTTGGAGTATAAATAAAAAACACAAGGTGTGCATGTAGGGATAAGTACACAATGAGGTAAAAAAGTATGAGTGTTGAGGATATAATAAAGTGCCTACCAGTGTGACCACACTGGTAGGCACTTTATTATATCCTCAACACTCATACTTTTTTACCTCATTGTGTACTTATCCCTACATGTACACCTTGTGTTTTTTATTTATACTCCAACTCATACTTTTTATCACTCCTTTCTTTCCCTTTAGTTTGTTGTTACACCTTCAGTTCACTTGTCTTTATTTTATTTATTTTTGTTTTTCTTTCATTTCACCCTATCACACTTCCTCCTTCCCCCACTTCTCCCTCCTCCTTTCTTTTCTTTCTTTCTTTCTTTCTTTCTTTCTTTCTTTCTTTCTTTCTTTCTTTCTTTCTTTCTTTCTTTCTTTCTTTCTTTCTCTTATTCTTTCTTCTTGCTACCACATTTCTCACTTGTCCCTCTCCTCATTTCAGACTTTCTCTTTATACCCTTCTTCCCTCCCATACTTTGCAGGACACCTGTTGCATACTTTACATCTAGCACATATCTCATACTCTTATGACAGTGCCAATGCAATCACTCTACAAACTTTCTGTGGGATACTCTTGTACTCTATGCAATGATGTATATTATTCTACACTTCCAAGACATTTAACCTTATACATATCTGTATATTCCATACAGTGAGTATGCCCTGCAAGACACATGGGAGCATTTTGGGTCCACGATTCCTTTTCTTTTTCGACACTGCCATGCTGCCCCCCACGTCTGGCCTCGGTCCTCCTCGCTGGGTTCCCCGTCTCTTCAGCTCCCGGGGGAGATGCCCTCTGCCGACCCCCACTTGGGTTCAGTTTCTGTAGCCTTTGTCTGACAAGTAAGTATGGGATGATCGGTTCAAGCTTCTTGCTTTTGTCCAACCATAACCGATACTCTAATATACACTTTATCTGTTTTTACAGACAGCAGATATACGCATCAGCCCCTGATGAAGCGAGGAAAGCTCGCGAAACGCGTCGGGTTAGAGATGTATCATGCATATCTGTATCACATGTATTACTATTATATTTTGGCTATGTTTTAGGATTACAATGCAATGTTGCTGTTTTATGAATTTGTTCACCCATGCTCGTGTCGTTATATTGGATGATGTTGTTAATTTCAATAAATCATTCTTATTTCTATAATTGTTTACCCTTTTGATCACCATGAACATCTCATTTAAAGTCCCAGGGGCGACGTCCGTTTCTCGGGTGTAATCAGTAGCGCAGGAAATGCTGAGTACACATTAGGGGATTTTATCAAATCTGGAGCATCCAAAATCTGGAGCAGCTGTGAATTGATCCAATCAGATTCTATCTTCAACTTGTACTGTTAAAGGAAATGTGGGGAAAAGACTGCGCTACAGCATATATAATACAAAGTGAAAAAAAGGAAAAAAAGCTGCCAACACTCAAACATACAAAGTTCTATATGAATATTAAAGTGACAGTGTGGCGTTAATAGGAAAATATGTGTACCCTAGATGTGGTACAACTAAAACCAAATATAATGTGCAAATGCACCATAACAAAACAAAAACAAAAATAGACTGTGCTCAACACCGTGAGTGTATGAAACATAAAACAATAGTCCACAAAAATGTGAAGGGGTGAGTTCTTCCCTGTAAGGGTGTCTCCAATCACATGGGGATGATGAATCACTTGTCTGTAGTCACTTTCAGTAACACTTCAAAGGTAAATAAATACTCTTACCAACTGTGATGGACCCTGAGTGTCATACGACAAGTGGGTCAGACAGGCTCGAGATCCTATGAGGTTAGGATCAGGTGCTGAACGCAGGGGAGGTCGGACAGGTCCGATACTGTGTCCCCGACTCTTGGTCCGTGGACTCCACAGGCACTCTACGATCCAAATGGTTGTCTCCCAAAACGCTTCCTCGTGGACTCACGGCCCAGTGAAGAACCAGCTCAGGTGAGGACAGCCCTGGACTGGACCTCTGGACAATTTATTTTTCGGAGTCCATGAGGAAGCGTTTTGGGAGACAACCATTTGGATCGTAGAGTGCCTGTGGAATCCACAGACCAAGAGTCGGGGACACCGTATCTGACCTGTCCGACCTCCTCTGCGTTCAGCACCTGATCCTCACCTCATAGGATCTTGAGTCTGTCTGACCCATTTGTCGTATGACACTCAGGGTCCATCACAGTTGGTAAGAGTATTTATTTACCTTTGAAGTGTTACTGAAAGTGACTACAGACAAGTGATTCATCATCCCCATGTGATTGGAGACACCCTTACAGGGAAGAACTCACCCCTTCACATTTTTGTGGACTATTGTTTTATGTTTCATACACTCACGGTGTTGAGCACAGACTATTTTTGTTTTTGTTTTGTTATGGTGCATTTGCACATTATATTTGGTTTTAGTTGTACCACATCTAGGGTACACATATTTTCCTATTAGCGCCACACTGTCACTTTAATAAACCTGTACTGTTAAACTTCGAAAATGAAAGATAGAAGGCATACCCAGCTACTCCATATTCTGGCTGCCCCAGTTTTGATAAATTCCCTGCACTGTTGTTATTGGCATGTTGGCCAGGATCAGTGGCAGCTGTCAATATGGTCTCTGTACACTGTACGCACATACAGTAAATGTTGCAGCAGCATTACATTCATAAAACAAACACACACAATTTTTCTGCCACTAAGATTCTGCGTATTTTGTATATGTCCATGTGAATCAGTCCTAACTGGTTATTAAAATGTATTTTATTTATAAGTAATAGCACTGTAGATTGTTGACCCAGGTAGTGTCTGACTGCCTTAGGGGATCTGGAAAGATCCCCTTCCTCAGGGTCAGCTATGGGTTTAGGGTTATCGGTCTAATGAGTGTCAAGAACTTACTTCAGCATTAAGGCCCCAGTCACACTTCATGTATCTGGAATTGCTGGCATAATCGCACCATGCTGCTTTTGATTTAAGATTGTGCTAAAATCGTGAAAAAGTGTGCAACGTGCCATTAATTCTTAATGTCTCCTCAAATGCAGTATGATTTTGCCTCAATTGCCACGTGACAAAAAAGTGTTGAAATCACAGCAAACCTCATGTAAAAAGAACATGTGAAGCTCATCACCCAAAAAGATGCAGGAGCTTCTTTGACACGTTTGTTGCATGTAGGGCAGCCCATTCAAGTGAATAGGCTGCCCTATGCGTGACATTTGGAAACGTGCTAAAATCACGCAAATCCAAAATGTGAATGGGGCCTTAAAGCACATGTGTAACTCAGTCACCTTAATACAATTGTTATGGCATATGTCAAGGTAAATGTGAATTGTCCAAGAACAAGTGATGTAAAAGTATGTGAATAAATCACAATCTATGTAACAGCGCTCAAATAAACTTATTGCCAGACATGAATCCATTATAAAATAGTGTTCACAAAATATGTTGTATATGTGTAAATACAATAAAATATATCAAAAATAAACTTATTAACAAACTACCAATACACAATTAAATGTGGACTGAGTTTCTTCCCTGGGTTGTGTCTGGAGCTGGACGGTGGTTTGAAATTACAAAAATGGGGAACGATTGGAGGACTGACATAACCCATTCATGACCACCTTATATGATGAGGAATCCACTCAATAAGGTAAGTAAATCGTCAGGGATTCTTATGAGTTGATCACTATTTGGATGTGGGGTTCATCCATTTGATCTTTGAGAACTGTCTGAGTGTATGGAGACATTAGCTGGATCATGTTCATTGTGGACATTTTGAATGTTCTGTTAAATCCGATTTAGGGGTCTCAAAACAAGACAGATGATGAGATAGTGAGTCCAGATCTTAAGATAAGATGAGTAGGTGCCTTTGATTATTCCATGCACTGCAGTGGAGAAATCCAAGCCAGTTCTCGGCTACTATAGCAAGCAAAAGTGAAAGTGTTTCTGAGCTTACATCTAGGGGTTATACAATTTGTACTTTATGAATATGCATAAGCACTAGGCATGTTATAGATGTGTTCGTATAGTTTAGTCCAATCAGCATTCATATCTTAGTAGCAAGGGAACAGTTAAATGGGTGGTTACATCATGTGACTACCAAAAAAAAAAAAAATAGATTCAGCAGTATCTGGTCAGTTCAGACTGGTTTTGGTATGAAGGCCTATTTTAAGCAGCTTTCTGAGTTTCTTATCAGTGCTTGTGTCTTCACATATCCTGTAGTTTAGTTTTCCAAGGAATTGAAACAAAGAAAAAGGAGAACATCTAGGGAAAGTAAACAAATCAAGCATATTATCAATTCTTAAAGTGACAGTTCCTTTATACGTGTATATATATAACTCAACATTATCAGACCCCCTATAATTCTATTCAGTTCCTATATTGGTCGTTCACTTAGACACCTTTTATTTATTCTAAAGGATTATGGACAGTTTAGATTCACTTATTTTAATGCACTTCAGTTACTTATTTGTATATATATTTTGTGAACACTATTTAATTATGTATTGATTGTTTTTAAAAAAAAAGGAATTTGGATTTTATATATTTTATTTTACCTATTTATTTTCAAGTATATTTTGTGAATTTTGGATTATTGCTTGGCAGTATGTTTATTTGAGCACTGTTACTTACAGCTGCTTGGGGGGGGGTCTCAAATTTAGAGTCAGCACAGGATTATCAGTACTGTTAAAAGTCTATGAATAATCTACTAATCAAATAATCTTATCACCATAGTGTCAGGTCTGGGATAGATGGTAATTGCTTGAGGTGTATGACTGAAATTACAGGACAGACATTAAGACAGCATTATGTGGGCGACAGATGGTGTTGAAAGTCCCGATCTCTGTTTAGAGATGGTTGTGTCGATTTGATATGTATGGACTATTTTATACCTGTTGCAAACTAGTTAGAAATGTTAAAATTAGCATTGCTGTATATGTGGGTGACAGAAGGTGCTGAAGGCCCCCAACTCTGTTTAGGGATGGTTGCTCCAGTTTGACATAGATGGCCTCTTTTATACTTGCTGCAAACCAAATGTACTCTAAAATGTGGACTTTGCTGTCCCTGAAAGAATGTTCCTTTTTCTGAAGGTGTAGGAAGACTGCAGAGTCCTGACCTACAGGGTTCACATTTTATTGCTGGGTGCTATTTGGTCTCCCCAAAGTACAGATCTTTGTAATCCTCACTACACTGGACTGCATATATTTGGCTTGTGTTTTGGTGTTGGGTCTTTAGGATGCATATACTTTTGCCATAGCATGTTGTTGGGCTTGAAAATGCTTGAAAATGACACAAAGCTATACCTGATTGGACAAGGTGGAGCGGCAGAGTGGTGACATCACATTCTTCACCTTGTCCATTCAGAGAACACCCATGCCAAGTGGGCAAACCCCTTTGTTCAGAATGCAGCAGAGCAGCTGCTCCGCACAGGATCCAGAAGCTATTAGAGATCATTGTAGTAGCAGTGTCTACTACCAGTGCCAAACCTAGGCATTCTTTCACCCGGGGTAAAAGACCCACTTTGGTGCCCCCCTACCTGAGAGAGATCTCTATCCACACCCCCCCAGCCCTCTCCCCAGTGAGTGAAGTTCTAATGTTGTAAATAAATAAGCCAAAGGAAAATATGGTAAATGGTAATAATAATAAATAAGTAATTTCAAAGTTTTGTTAATAGTGACATTCTGCAGTCAGTAGGGCAGAGAATGGTGTCAATAGGGCAGAGGACAGTGTCAGTAGGGCAGAGGTTGGTGTCAGTAGGGCAGTGAATAGTGTCAGTAAGTGTTTATTTTTATTATTTTTTTTAAATTTTATGTTTTATTATTTTTTACAATATAAACACAGTTTACTATGCTTCCGTTATGAATAAACATGGTGAGCGATCAGTACCGATCGCTCACCGTGTTCACTCAGAAAAGGAAGGTGCATACATGTAAATACATGTTTTCCATACTTGCACATCCCCGCCGCAGCTGGCGGGAGAGGAGGGAAGCCGGCAGTGCTGTGGTGTGGATAAGGGGGAAGCAGGCAGCAAAAAGACATGGAACCTGGACAGGAGGGGTGGTGAGGGCACCATTTACTAGAACCGATCCCTTATATTGTCGTTCTGCAGCCGCTGAATGCCGAGCGGGAGAGAGAGGAGAAGAAGCTGGCTTTCAGCAGCTGCAGAAGGAAAATACAGCTGATCGGTTCTAGTAAATGCTGTCCTTTCTGTCCAGGTATGACAGGGAGGCCTGGAGCATGGGAAGCCCCAGTCTGGTCTGAATAATGTGTCTGAGTTTCAAGCGGACTGGAACCCAGACACATGATTCAAAACTCAGAGAGGTGGCAACCCTTCTGGTGGCACCCCTCTAAATGCAGCACCTGGGGGACACATGCCCCCTGCCCTTCCCCCCCCCCCAAGTTTTGGCCCTGCGTGTGCTAGAAGTTGGGGTGTAAAGATCAGATATATGCTGGGGGCTATTTGGGAGGGGAGAGAACTTGTGCTAAAAGGTAGGGTGGAGGAGGGGGCAGATATGTGTTGGGGTGTGCTTTGGGAACGGAGTGGGCTTGTGCTAGAAGGTGAAGTGGGGGGAGATGTGTGCTGGGGGCACGCTTTGGGAACAGAGTTTGTTTGTCCTAGAAGGTGGAGTGGGGGGGTGGATGTGTGCTGGGGGTGCTTTGAGAGGGGAGAGGACTTAAGGTAGAAGGTGGAGGGGATTTCAAATCCAACCCCTCCACTTTCCCTTCCAAAGTGTCCCCCCAGCACATATCCTCTTACCCCTGGTCCCCCCTCCCCAAATCATTCCTCCAAGTGTACATTCTTACCTGCCCCCCCTTCCATCCCCCATGTTCGCGCCTCTGCCAGACCAGTAACTGGAGCTCAGTGCCACAACTCGAACCGGCACTCGTTGGGGCACTGGGCTCCAGGATTCAGCAGAGGTTCACTGAGACACCAGGATTTAAAACATATATCTGGACTGCCCCAGCGAAAACCCAGACAGGCAGCAACCCTAACAGCACTCCTGTCAATGTGGCACCTGGAGCACATTCCCCCCAGTTTCAGCCCTGCCTACTACAGTGATTTCTAGCATATAGAGAGATTGCACAGGTATGGTATACGCAAAGTTGAATTGGTTCAAGCTGTAACTATGTTAATGTTAATGTCCTTTAAATATATACTCTTTGGGTTTTTTTTCAACATACTAATGCTGCGTACACACGATCGGAATTTCCGATGGGAAATGTTCGATGTGAGCTCGTTGTCAGAAAGTCCGACCGTGTGTATGCTCCATCGGACATTTGCTGTTGGAATTTCCGCACACAAATGTTTGAGAGCAGGTTCTCAAATTTTCCGCCAACTTCACTTTGTTGTCGGAAATTCTGATCGTGTGTACGTGGCATTAGTGCAGCAGAATGATGGAGAGTGAGAACGCTGCTCTTACACAGAAGTAGTGGCACAGTTCACCTGTCCAACATTCTCCCAGCACTTAGTATGTAAAATTACACAAGCCTGAGTGCATTACAGTAATAAATACAAGGGCTTCAACTGGACTTTAGGAAAGCAAAATGCAACAAAATGTTTCTATAAATGTTGCAATGACTTCTAACACCATATATGAATATAAAAAAAATCTAAATATCATATCTGAGTAATATAACACATAAATGTTACGCTTTATCATGAATTCATTTTTTTAACAAAGATCAACAGGTATCACATTTTAGTGATTTTACCGATATTTATGATGTAAAGGGGAGATTTGTTTCCAAAAGATAAAGGATTTCAAAAACTCAGGCAGGTATGTTGAGTTATATGATTCCAAACAGCCCCCCAGGGTTTTGGTCCCTGCTACCTTACCATGCTCAACTTTACATCACTGTTCATTTTGCCCACTGCTCTTTTCTTTTTCTTTTTTTGTTTCACGTTTTATTATCGATCCAAATATGTACTTTTAAAAACAGCATTGCTTGCCTGTTAGATTATACCTTATTTCCTCACCCGAAAGTGCATCTTTTTTCATTTAATTACAAATATTTGTTGGCATACTCCACTGTGTATGGGTCCCAATATAACAGACTGTAATTCAAGCTGCATATTACTCATGCCAGTGCCTGTCCAGAATGTTAACATGATTTGCACACCCTCACAAGCAGTACATATTAATGGATTCCTTTGTCCGTGTAATTGGGAAAACTTGATAGTGCAATAAAGCCCATTCCACATGTAGCCTTTTCAGAGCATACTTAAAACATATTTTTTGGAGAAAAAGAATATGTGGACAAAAGATGTGGACAACAGCTGTAATGGACAAAAAAATATTAGATGGAAACAAATCCTCAATTATAATTTTCTCTTCTGAAATTCGCTTCCCTCTCGCTCAGTGCTGCGACTAGAAGTTTATGGAACACGTATGGTAGATGACACAGAAAGGTCACATGAATGATTCTTTTGCATCCTCAAAACAGTCTCTAACCAATCGATTATAAATTTCATATGCATGCTTTCACTAATTATCATCAGGCCATATACAATACATGCGATTTCAATTGATCATTGAGAAATATCTTATTGCTCCAAAACTATTAACAGTGGCCAGGGCTGTCTCAAATTCTGTTGCTAGTCATTTCCTCTGAAGGAAGACCTAGGGAGTGGTTTGCATACCAGGGCTTCTGAGCTGCCTGGGTGGGCAGGAGCATAGAGCAACAGCACAGATGTAGAGATAGAAGTATAAGCACGTATGGGATTGGCTACAGAGGGGCTCCAGGGGACCCTGCAAAGCGAGACCACCCTAAAAACAAGCCACACAAAAAACCAAGGAGAGAGATATTTTAGAAGAAAATTGGAAAAAGTATGCACCTGTTTAAGATGTTTTAAATGGAGAGTTTAATAACACTTGTAATACAAGGGCCTTCCAGCTGGTCACATGTCAAGAGGGGTCCTTCCCCTTCTTGTCCTGCATTGGCAGTAGGTTATCCCCACTGTTGCACAGATTGGCTCTCATGTAATATTTATAGCTTCCAACTGTCCCTGATTTCGAGGAACTGTCCCTGATTTGAAATAAAGTCCCTCTGTCCCTCTTTCCTCCTCATGTGTCCCTCACTTTGATCTGATCTATATAGTTGAATATAAAATGCTCTTTTTAGCTTTCAAAAAGTGTTTCCCAGTACTAAACCGTTCATCTAGTTTCTAAATTGCTGCATTTGTAAATTTCAAGATTACAGTATAAAGGAATAGTAGTGGTAAAAAAGCACTTATGGGTTAAACTAATCATGTTTTTTGTATAATTTTCCTTTAAGGGGGTGTGGCAGGGGATGTGTCCTATGCCTACATACTTTTGCTACTAGGTGTCCCTCATTCCTATCTCAAGAAGTTGGGAGGTATGAATATTGTATAACTGCTATTAATTGCAGTAGTACACCATGAGCCCCAGCTGGTGTAATAGCTCCCCATCACAAATAAAACCAAATAAATTTCTAAGTTCAACTTACTGACCAGCCTGCAACCAACCAAATCGACCTGTCCAACAGTATGCGTTAAAAACAGGGGTTTAGTCTGCACACATTTGCAGCTACGACTAAGGCTATTGCCGAAACGCGTCAGCTTTATTGTTTTATTGTCACTCTGATGTACCAATAAACGTCACTTCAAGGATTACAGTTTTGCCGGCGTCTTGCCGAGAAAGTTCCCTCGGTGGATAAGGACCCCCCCTGTACTGCGCAGGTGCCGGAGATAGCCGAAGCTCAAAATGTTCAATCAGCTGTACACGGCGCCTGCGCCCTAGGTCCAGGTTCCTTCCCCACCATCCAAGTGGACCTAGAGGGGGAATAAAAAAGAGCCGAGCGAGGCCGTGCCCGAAGCGTGGCGAGCGAAGCAAGCCCGCGAGGGGCCCCCTTACAGGCGCCGTGTACAGCTGATTTTCACCTATTCACCTTCGGCTATTTCCGCCGGATCCTACTGCGCAGGTGCAGCGCCTGCACAGTAGAGGGGGGTCCTTATCCGCTGAGCGGAACTTTCTCGGCGGAACACCGGCTCTACTTATTACTGTTGCAATGGAGTGTGTTGGGACACATCGAGCCTTGGCACCTGTGAGTGGACCTGGTGTATGGATTAAGTTGTCCCTGCAGAGAGCGCTGTTACCTTTCTTCTTTTCCACACATTTGCAAATACATGCATAAGCTACAGGCCCCATCAAGGCACCCTGTTACCTGTAGTCTCTAACTTCTAAGAGTCTCCACAGTGGAAGAACATGCATTTTAATGGATAGGCAGAGGGCAGGTGAGCCTGGAGGGAGCCCACCCCTCCTTAAAGTTGCAGGGACACACTGAACACCCAGCACATAGCACTATGGCAGCAAAGGGGTCAGTGCGTTGCCTGACCACACCCGCCTGAACTCACAGTATACTACTGCACTGTGTGCCTATAGTGACCTAGGAAGTGGGTGTCATTTAGCACAGAAAAGGAGCACACTGGTTGGCAGAATTAAAGGTCTGTGGGAGACAGCGCTGGGGAGAAATGTAGTTAAAGGTCATAATCTCAGCCTTGTTGCCATGGGCAATTGCAACCTTCTTGCTTTGTTGAATGCCCCATGCACACAGTGACTCCACTGCACAGATCAATACGCGGAGAACTGTCTCTTTAAGGGCTTTTCCTCTTGCACAGGTACATCACCTACTGCACACAGTGCACTTTTTCTTGCTCTCCAACCCAGAATATAAACTGTTCCCAGAATTAAAGTGTTACTAAACCCACAGTAAAATCACTCTGTATATGCAGTAAAGCATGCTTGTTATACTCCCTGTGAAAACTAAGGCTTTTCTGTGATGCTCCCCTTCTTCCACAGTCCCCAATCCATCTCCTAATAAAACAGAGCCTGTGGAGTCACTCTGCACATGCTCAGTTTGGTGTTTATTGCTACAGAGGATTAATATGCCGGTAGGTTAATTGGATCCTGTCTAAATTGTCCCTAGTATGTATGAATGTGAGTTAGGGACCTTAGATTGTAAGCTCCTTGAGGGTAGGGACTGATGTGAATGTACAATGCATATGTAAAGCACGGCGCTATATAAGTACCTGAAATAAATAAATAAATAAATAAATAATATTTTTTCTTGAGAGGGTGCATGTGATCGGCACAAGACTGCACTGTTCAGACAGACGGTCCGGGGTCCTCCAGCCTCATAGTAC
Source organism: Aquarana catesbeiana (assembly GCF_042186555.1). Taxonomy (NCBI): domain Eukaryota; kingdom Metazoa; phylum Chordata; class Amphibia; order Anura; family Ranidae; genus Aquarana; species Aquarana catesbeiana. Next base: position 98,770,198 of record NC_133336.1, on the reverse strand, counting down.
AGTCAGAGTAGAATGAAAACTCCCCTACAATCTTTAATCAGATACTGATAGAAGTCACAAGACCACTATATACTGCTAATTTGAAAAGGTATTTAGCAGTTTATAATTGCATTTCCATTTTCTGTGTACTGTGGGAAGCCAGATATAGTGAATACAGGGTCCTGGGTTTAGTAACACTTTTGCATGAAGATCCAGACAATTCTATCGCTTTGTCCACATCCTCCACCATTTGTGATATGGGGACTCAACCTCAATGGTGTTAGTGAGTTCTCGCCAAACAGGAATTACATTTTCAGGGCTTGTATGCTCACTTTTATTGAAAAACACTTTTTATTTTTACACTTGCTGGGCGAGTTATTTTCAAAGAGGTTGGAGAACCCCTTCAAACTGTGTAAATGTAAGCACTGAAAACAAAAAAAAAATAGGCGCTCATTCAAAAAGATGCTCTGATCCACTTCAGAAGCTGGGATCCCATCCAGGGAAGCTATTAAACTGAATGAAGACTAAAGTGTCAACATTGACCATCACTGAAATTCAAGTTCATTTAGGCATAACACAGCAATGCAAACATTTTAGAGAGCACTTGTGTGTACTGAGCCATAAGAAATTCACACACAGGACTGCTCCCATTTGATGGTCTTGTCTACGAAATTACAAAGTAAAAACTGCACTGTTTTAAAAACAAGCAAAATGCACAAAGCAAACAAAAGGCGGAAACACCTTTGAATCTTGAGTAATTTTGCTGTTTTCATTTGGAACTCGCTAGGTATTAAATGCATTTTGCGAGCTAGGTATTAAATGCATTTATCACATGGCAAGGTGTTTACCAAAGTGTTATCATTTAAACAATTATTACTGATACAGGAAAAGACGCTGTTTTCTCTGGGCAGATTATAATGAAAAAATGGAAAGAGAGCAGAAAATGAGGTACAATAGAGACAGTGCTTGAATGGTTTCTAAAAGATAACTGTCAATTCATTTGACAGGTGGGAAGCATTCAGCTTTGTTAAAGCTCTAGTGTAGAGGGAAAGGAAGGAGGATATTATAAAGACGACACAAATACCTTCTTAAGGGAACAGGTCTTAAAATTCACCGTGAGTGAAACGCAAGGGGAAAGGGGCGTAATTCCAGGTTCGAGAAATAAAGCCTTGGATAATAACAATAATAATCTTAGTGCAGATTATCAAACTAGTTTGAAAGCTTTACCTTATCTTGCTGTTAAACAGAAACAGTCTCTTCTAAAAGTGGGTTCACAAACAGAAGGATTATTTGAGAAATTGAAGGATTCGAAGGACTTTATTTAACATTACTGGTATCTGTGTTGAGCTTACTGCTTGACATGGTTATCTTGACATTACGAGGTCCATTTTCTTGATGGCACACGTAGCAAGGCTTTCACACACTCCAACACAGGTCAGCTCTGTCCTGTCATAAAATTCCAGCCAAAATCAAACACAGAAGTGTAAATGGGAATGACACACACCAGCCTCAGGGAAGTCGGAGGCAAGCTAACCCCATAAGACACCGTAAAAGAATCCCGAAGCAGAAGGATGATTCCACGTCGTCTATATTTAGTATTTAATGCAGCTGATGGCAACTGAAAGAGACAGCAGATTTCATGCCATTTTCCTGAAACAAGAATATCAATGGCAGCTTCCTGATGCATAGACTCAGCCTGAAAACAGAGAAACATCTATAAACAGAATAAAAGGATTTTACTCCTCTTAGTTACTGAAAATAAAGCCAAATACCCAAAGAAAATAAGCTTTGAAATATTTAACTGACCCATTTTGAACAAGTGAGGAAGAACGGAGCCTGTCACTGTTCACTTTTTGTTTTGAAAAGGCAGCTTGCCTAGCTGTCATGCTGATCGCTTATGCTTGGACAAAGGCATTCAGGATGGAAGTGGGATAGGAGTCCCTGCTTTGACTCGTTTAAGTTTGCATGTAAATTTCATCTTGTGCTACTGAGAACTGTAAACAGCAGGATTTATAAACCAGGTTTAAGGTTGTTTTGCTTTGTGTCTATTTACAGGTTATTGCAGTAAAAACCAAAGAAGCTTAGACTTCTGTAGTGTATTAATGCTTTTACTAAACAGAAAAGCCACACATACAACTGAACAAAACATAATTAGTTACAAAATATGCCTACAACATGCACAAGCCAATTATCCTTTCTAGAAAAATAACTATGTACTATATGTATGCAATAAGTAAACTAAACAGTTACTCAACTTAGACCCCTTTCACACCAATGCGCTTCAAAAACGCCCTAAAACGCCTTAGCGTTATTACCGCGTTTTTACAGCGTTTTAGGGACGTTATCGGTAAAATTAACGCAGCGCTGCAGGAGTTTTAACAGCATTTTTCAAGCGTTATTGAAGCATGTGTTATTGATGCTATCTTTCTGCTTGCATGTTTATCCTTTGTGATATCATGTAAAACAAGCAGTGTCTTGTAAAGTAACAAGCAGTGTCTTTTTTTACTTCAAATCTTCATTTTTCTGGGATTAATTCTTTTTTTTTGGCACTTTAATTTTGTTTTTTTGGCACTTTGACTTTTCTCAACGCCCTGCCAGCACAACTCCTCAGTGTGAAAGGGTCCATTGAGATGCATGGGGAGCGTTTTATGGGCGTTTTATGAGCGTTTTAATAGCATTATTTTTAGCCCCAAAACGCTACAAAAACGCCTTGGTGTGAAAGGGGTCTTAGAGATGGATCAATCTTCAAATGTCTCCAAAGTTCTTCAGTTTTGGGCAGCCATGTCTTGCCTCTTTGTCTTCTAAAAAACAACTCCTTTGTCTGACCACATGCATCTTTCAAAACGTAATCCCCTCCCCCTACTTCCTGTTACATCATATCCTGCAAAGAACTTCCTCTGCTCATAAACTAGTCCGACTGGTTTATTTACATATCAATAAGAAGAACCTAGACTTTCAAACAACACATGGTCCCAAATCCAACAATTAAATACATATGCTATAAAATCACCTAAATAGCCATAGCAACACAAAGGCGATGCAGGAAACATGTAAGAACAGGCAGTGGGCTCTACCTGCTTGCACAAAAGAACACAAATTATGATTACACTATACTTCACATTAATGTGACTAAACATAAAAGAAAATGTAACTTTTTATTTTTTTAAATCCTGGACACTGAAAATAAAACTCTAAAAAAATGCACAAGACTAAACATCATTGTTTACTGTTGTGTGTGATCTGTGATTGGTCATCAGTGATCACTTGGTACCTGAGTTACTCACAGCACCCTGTATGTGATAGCTGTGGGCCAAAAATATTTTTTTTTACAACCTATCATCAGTCAGTATACCTGATCACTGCCACACCAGTCATATGCTGATGCTGTACTGCAATGGCGACAGTATGTACAAAAAAAAAGAAAATTGTGAAAAAAAATATTTTTAAATTTCTTAATTTTTTAAAAAATTATGACAAAACAATTACAGCTTTTAAAAATTCACCATGTCTATTACTAAATACCTTGGACTGTCTACTTTCCAAAAAGAGGTCATTTGAGGGGTATTTACCGTCCTGCCGTTAGGAGATAGGGCGTCAGTACATCAGGATTGATCAATTTTCAAATATATACAGTATCTCACAAAAGTGAGTACACCCCTCACATTTTTGTAAATATTTTATTATATCTTTTTATGTGACAACACTGAAGAAATGACACTTTGCTACAATTTAAACTAGTGAGTGTACATCTTGTATCTTGTAACAATGTCTAAACCACTGGCAACAAAAGTGAGTACACCCCTAAGTGAAAATGTCCAAATTGGGCCCAAAGTGTCAATATTTTGTGTGGCCACCATTATTTTCCAGCACTGCCTTAACCCTCTTGGGCATGGAGTTCACCAGAGCTTCACAGGTTGCCACTGGACTCCTTTTCCACTCCTCCTTGATGACATCATCGAACTGGCGGATGTTAGAGACCTTGCGCTCCTCCACCTTCCGTATGAGGATGCCCCACAGATGCTCAATAGGGTTTAGGTCTGGAGACATGCTTGGCCAGTCCATCACCGCTATCCTCGGCTTCTTTAGCAAGGCATCTTGGAGGTGTGTTTGGGGGTCGTTATCATGTTGGAATACTGCCCTGCGGCCCAGTCTACAAAGGGAGGGGATCATGTTCTGCTTCAGTATGTCACAGTACATGTTGGCATTCATGGTTCCCTCAATGAACTGTAGTTCCCCAGTGTTGGCAGTACTCATACAGCCCCAGACCATGAGACTCCCAACACCATTCTTGACTGTAGGCAAGACATACTTGTCTTTGTACTCCTCACCTGGTTGCCGCCACACACGCTTCACCCCATCTGAACTAAATAAGTTTATCTTGGTCTCATCAGACCACAGGACATGGTTCCAGTAATCCATAGCCTTAGTCTGCTTGTCTTCAGAAAACTGTTTGCAGGCTTTCTTGTGCATCATCTTTAGAAGAGGCTTCCTTCTGGGACGACAGTCAAGCAGACCAATTTGATGTAGTGTGCGGTGTATGGTCTGAGCACTGACAGTGCTGTGCTGTGCAGCAATGCTGGCAGCACTCATACCTCTATTTCCCAAAGACAACCTCTGGATATGACGCTGAGCAAGTGCAAAGAACTTCCTCTGCTCATAAACTAGTCCGACTGGTTTATTTACATATCAATAAGAAGAACCTAGACTTTCAAACAACACATGGTCCCAAATCCAACAATTAAATACATATGCTATAAAATCACCTAAATAGCCATAGCAACACAAAGGCGATGCAGGAAACATGTAAGAACAGGCAGTGGGCTCTACCTGCTTGCACAAAAGAACACAAATTATGATTACACTATACTTCACATTAATGTGACTAAACATAAAAGAAAATGTAACTTTTTATTTTTTTAAATCCTGGACACTGAAAATAAAACTCTAAAAAAATGCACAAGACTAAACATCATTGTTTACTGTTGTGTGTGATCTGTGATTGGTCATCAGTGATCACTTGGTACCTGAGTTACTCACAGCACCCTGTATGTGATAGCTGTGGGCCAAAAATATTTTTTTTGACAACCTATCATCAGTCAGTATACCTGATCACTGCCACACCAGTCATATGCTGATGCTGTACTGCAATGGCGACAGTATGTACAAAAAAAAAGAAAATTGTGAAAAAAAATATTTTAAAATTTCTTAATTTTTTAAAAAATTGTGACAAAACAATTACAGCTTTTAAAAATTCACCATGTCTATTACTAAATACCTTGGACTGTCTACTTTCCAAAAAGAGGTCATTTGAGGGGTATTTACTGTCCTGACGTTAGGAGATAGGGTGTCAGTACATCAGGATTGATCAATTTTCAAATATATACAGTATCTCACAAAAGTGAGTACACCCCTCACATTTTTGTAAATATTTTATTATATCTTTTTATGTGACAACACTGAAGAAATGACACTTTGCTACAATTTAAACTAGTGAGTGTACATCTTGTATCTTGTAACAATGTCTAAACCACTGGCAACAAAAGTGAGTACACCCCTAAGTGAAAATGTCCAAATTGGGCCCAAAGTGTCAATATTTTGTGTGGCCACCATTATTTTCCAGCACTGCCTTAACCCTCTTGGGCATGGAGTTTACCAGAGCTTCACAGGTTGCCACTGGACTCCTTTTCCACTCCTCCTTGATGACATCATCGAACTGGCGGATGTTAGAGACCTTGCGCTCCTCCACCTTCCGTATGAGGATGCCCCACAGATGCTCAATAGGGTTTAGGTCTGGAGACATGCTTGGCCAGTCCATCACCGCTATCCTCGGCTTCTTTAGCAAGGCAGTCGTCATCTTGGAGGTGTGTTTGGGGGTCGTTATCATGTTGGAATACTGCCCTGCGGCCCAGTCTACAAAGGGAGGGGATCATGTTCTGCTTCAGTATGTCACAGTACATGTTGGCATTCATGGTTCCCTTCGATGAACTGTAGTTCCCCAGTGTTGGCAGTACTCATACAGCCCCAGACCATGAGACTCCCAACACCATTCTTGACTGTAGGCAAGACATACTTGTCTTTGTACTCCTCACCTGGTTGCCGCCACACACGCTTCACCCCATCTGAACCAAATAAGTTTATCTTGGTCTCATCAGACCACAGGACATGGTTCCAGTAATCCATAGCCTTAAGCTGGCCATACACTTTACAATTTTCCTGTTCAACTTTCCTTTAGATTTACCAAAACCATATAATATGCGGTCAAACCTAAACCCTTTCAATTTGTATGCAATCAGACAGGCCCTTGCACTACATAGTTGAAGGTAAATCTAAAGGAAATTGAATCAGAAAATTGTATAGTGTATGGCCAGCCTTAGTCTGCTTGTCTTCAGAAAACTGTTTGCAGGCTTTCTTGTGCATCATCTTTAGAAGAGGCTTCCTTCTGGGACGACAGTCAAGCAGACCAATTTGATGTAGTGTGCGGTATATGGTCTGAGCACTGACAGTGCTGTGCTGTGCAGCAATGCTGGCAGCACTCATACCTCTATTTCCCAAAGACAACCTCTGGATATGACGCTGAGCAAGTGCACTCAACCTCTTTGGTGACTATGGCGTGGAAGTGAGTGGAATCTGTCCTGTTAAACTGCTTATTGATCTTGGCCACCGTGCTGTAGCTCAGTTTCAGGGTCTTGGCAAATTTCTTATAGCCTAGGCCATCTTTATGTAGAGCAACAATTCTTTTCTTCAAATCCTCAGAGAATTCTTTGCCATGAGGTGCCATGTTGAACTTCCAGTGACCAGTATGAGAGAGTGAGAGTGATAACACCAAATTTAACACACCTGTTCCCCATTCACACCTGAGACCTTGTAACACTGATGAGTCACATGACACCGGGGAGGGAAAATGACTAATTGGGCCCAATTTGGACATTTTCACTTAGGGGTGTACTCACTTTTGTTGCCAGCGGTTTAGACATTAATGGCTGTGTGTTGAGTTATTTTGAGGGGACAACAACTTTACACTGTTATACAAGCTGTACACTCACTACTCTACATTGCAGCAAAATGTGATTTCTTCAGTGTTGTCACATGAAAAGATTCATAAAAATAGTTACAAAAATGTGAGGTGTGTACTCACTTTTGTGAGATACTGTATATACCATAGTTTGTAGATCCTATAACTTTCACACTGGCTAAATAATATAAACTGATTTGGGTTATTTTTACCAAAGAAATGTAGCAGACTATTTTTTGGCCTAAATGTATGAAGAAAGATTATTTGTTTGCAAAATTTTATATTAGAAACAAAGAAAAACATATTTTCTTTTTCAAAAATGGTTTGGTTACTAATCAAATCTGTGACCTATATAGCATTGTTCTATAACAAAATCTAAAAGTTAATAATTACTGATTCAAGAAGGTAACAAGAGTTAGCTGACACAGTAAAGGCTGAGGAGACTGTAAGATTTAAATGCTACTGAATTATTACACTTTTACCTGCCCTATAAGCAATATTTTACTGTGCAGGAAGTGTCTGTTCTGGCCAGGGTTGCAGGTTTTAAAAAACAGAACACTGTTTACTTTTTTTAACTTTATTGAAGCATCACATTGTGACATTTCAGTCATCGCTATGAGTTGCAGCTGGGCTGCAGTGCATAGAAACACAGAAAAGAATCAGAGCTGCGGGTGAGCTGCGATGGAGGATGAAAAGATGAAGACATGTTGCAGATTTCCACACCACACTTAAAGCGGAGTTCCACTGAGCTTCCGTTTATCTGTCTCCTCCCCCTCTCCGGTGCCACATTTGGTACCTTTTAGGGGGGAGGAGGCAACAGCTAACAGTTTTTGTCAGTAACCTTCCCCACTTCCAGAGACGGTGCCGCGGTGCCGTCCCTCGGAAGTTCGGCCACCCTCCTCCTTCCTCTGCCGCCGGGCCAATTGGAAAGCACAAAGTGCTTCGCGCATGCGCAGTAGGGAACCAAGAGGCATTCACTGCCGGTTCCCCTTACTAGGAATGGGGTGGCAGCAGCACCCGACAGCCGATTGGAAAATTGGCTGGGGTGCTGACATTGCGGGAACCCTGCACAGGTAAGTGTCCTATAAGAAAAGTCAGCAGCTACAGTATTTGTCGTGGGGAGGCCGGAACACCGCTTTAAAATGTTACTAAACCCACAACAGTAAAATCAGTCTGTATATGCAGTAAAGCATGCTTGGTCAATCCTCTGCATTGTGTAAAACTGCTGTTTGATCCTGTCTTTTCTGATTCTCTCTTTCTTTTACTATCCCCAATCCATCTCCTGATAGAACAGAGCCCTAGGAGGCACTCTGTACATGCTCAGTTTGGTGTGTATTGCTGGAAAGTTTTTTTTCTTGGGAGAGTGCATGTGATCAGAACAGGGCCACTCAGTACTCTCCAGACAGAGGGTCAGCAGTCATGCAGCCTCATAAGACAGTCAGAGGACAATGAAAATTCCTCCTACAATTTTAAAGTGATTGTAAACTATCACCTTGTAAAACAACCCATTCAGTTTAAAATAGAAATGAAAGGCAAAACATTTTTTATAGATATATATAGAAAAAAACATTATAAATACCCCCCCCCCCTTTTTTTTTTTTATAAGTTATCACATCCCCCTCATTTTCAGCTGCATAAGAACTAGGGGGAGGAGAAGCAGCAGAACACTGAGCATCCCAGTGAACAGCTGTGTCAGGACAAGTCTGATCATTGGAGGAGAGCAAACTTACCTCCTAGCATAGCTAGAGAACTGATCATGCTGTGCTCAGCTGCTTAGTGTGGTCAGTTTTACAGACTAAGACTGGGAAGCCATTAAAGTTTATGTGCTTGTAAAGGCAGGCATTCAAATACTTTTGGTAATATAGTGTATGATAGATTAGAGAGATAGGAATGGCTGGAGAAGACAGGAACATTTACATGGTAAACAATAGGGTACATAGGAAGCAGTGGCGGCTGAAGCTAAACATTGTTTTGGGGGGGGGGGGGGCGGTGGCAAACCCCCCCCCCCCCCCTAGGTCTGCACTGACCCATCCACCATTTCGGCTTCTCCCGGCTTCCCCTCCCCGATCCGCCTCCTGCCCTGATTGCATTGGCCAGGAGGAGAAACCGGAAACCAGTAGCGAATATTGATTCGCTAATGTCCCAAGTTGCGCTCCGAGCCCAACCTTTTTCAAGCCAATTAGAGCCTCAGGCTTGCAAAATCATGTGCTTGCAAAAAAAAAAAAAAAACTCATAGCAAGCTATGAGTCCGGCACTCCGCATGCAAACTAGGGGTGCAGCACCCCTGTGCCCCTTATGGACTGGCCGCACCTGATAGGAAGCGAGGTAGGCAGTTTTAAAAAGTAGGAAGTGGAGGAATTAAAGTGATTGTAAACGATCACCTTGTAAAACAACCCATTCAGTTTAAAATAGAAATGAAGGGCAAAACATTTGTGTATAGATATAAAAAAAAAAAACATTTTAAAATACATTTTTTTTTTCCTTTTTATAAGTGATCACCTTCCCTCTGTTCTCAGCTGCATAAGAGCTGGGGGGGGGGGGAACGCTAGCACACCAATCTTCTCAGTGAAAGGGTGTACGGGGGGAGTGTGTCAGGACAAGTCTGATCATTGGAGGAGAGCAGGCTAAGTTCCCAGGATAGCTAGAGAACTGACCACGGTGTGTTCTCCTTCCTAGTGTGGTCAGTTTTTAATAAAAAAGCAGAGGGACTGGCAGGAACATCAGGGATTTCACACAAAGGAAGCAATACAAAGAGAACAGGATGCCTTGCTTGGCTTGACACTGATAGAAGTCACAAGACTCCTATATACTGCTGATGAGAAAAGGTATTTAGCAGTTTAAATTTACTAAAATAATTACATTTACATATTCTGGGTACTGTTGGGAGACCAGATATAGTGAATGAAGGTCCTGGGTTTAGTAACACTTTAAGTGTGAACAGGGCACATAGAAAACAACTGATTTCAATGTCCCCTTGTGCACATATGTGAAGAACTAAAGGAAAGTAAAAATATATCTCTTTTCTTATGCACAATATATGTTGCATAATTCATAATATAATATATACAGTATGTATTTTTTTTTCAATTTAAATAATGTAAACAATATAAACTCAAAATTGGCCACTAAATAAGTAATCTGTGAGCAGAGCACAGAGCCTCAGTAATATGTAAATGACCAGTATTATGATGGCATTCAAAGCAGTTTGCCAATGCTACTGAAAATCTGTGCTGGGCAGTAAACAGAACTTCATTATCCCTCAAGGTACAACACAATGCTATCCAAAGATATTTGAAGCTATTTGAGCTATTTCCGATATAACATCCCACTGACACATTGTTTTTCTTGCACTTGCTCTGCCAAACCACAGTATATTGTTACGTTTTACTTTTCTGTAGCTATCAAGGGATTAACTAGTTCCTCAAAATAACAGAAGAATATTTCTTCTAAAATCTGCACGTATCCCTCGAGCACATGGCAAGCAATCAGGTAAATGCCAGCCTGTGCCCACGCACTGTCAGAAATGAACAACACATCAATTCATTCAGAGTTCAAAAATCAATATGTAAGGGCACAAGATAAACCACTTGAGACCGCCAAACATTAAAGTAAGCCAAAATAAGGACATATATGGAAAAATGTATAAAGCGCATATATGGGCAAATATTTTAAGATTTATAAAGGTCTAAACTCCAACCTGCAGATTTGAGTAGCACGTTGTAATCTGTCCCATGCTGCAACACTTCCATTTCTGTCTTCTTCTGTGGCTTCATAGTGATCCCAATTGGACAGTATCTTTACCTTAAAGAATTCAGAAGACTGCTCATCATTCACTTCCTGGACTGTACCAGCATCATCCATATTCTTTAAAAAGAAGAATAGTATTCCAGTTTTGTACATCCAATATAACTTTTTTTTTTCTGGAAAGCTGAAAGACACCAAAACAAAAAAATACAGGTATGTTTAATAATCACCCTTAACTCATGTAGTAGGCTTTTCCAAGCCTTTGGAGACTGTGGGCTATCCGTTATTACAAATGTTTTTTGGGTGTGCTTTATCTATTAGAAATGTCTATGCGTATTGCATAGCATCCCATGGGATTTTTGGAAAATATAAGGAAAAAACTTTTTTTTTTAAAAGATAACTTTGTTGTACACAAATTATGTGGGTACAAAAATAAAACAGCACACAGAAAATGGAGCAAACAGTACTCAGATATCACCATATAGAATACACAGTATGCCCATTCGGTACCTGTAGATAAAGCATTGAAGGAACAGATGTGTAACCCAAACTCGGCTACAAACATGAACTGTAGACTGTCAATATAATAGTGTATACAAATACAGTAGTCAAGAAAAAGGATCCACAATAGGTCCCTAGCTCTGGTCAGTACCTTGGGTATTAGGTGGTATAGTGCAGTCTGAACTCACCCATAAGTTCCAGATTTTATGGAACTTACGAGGGCAACCTCTAGCTTCAGACGTCAATTTATACATGGGAGTGCCTGATTAACAAGAGTAAGACAAAAGCTATGGTAGGGGGATTCGGAGACTTCCATTGCATAGTTATACATTTTTTAGCATAGAACAGAACTAAATGTAGGAAAAGTTGGGAGTTTTTAGAAAGAGATTCATCCTCAATGTATCCAAAGAGAAAGAGGCACCGTAAGGGGTTACAGATATTCGGTATTTGGGTAATTGAACTGATAAAAGCGGTGACTGGTGACCAGAACACTCTAACCCCTGGACATTCCCATACCATATGATAAAGTGTGCCATCAGCTGAGGAGCCCTTAGAGCAGGTAGCAGAGGGCAATCTATTTAGTCGGAAGAGGAGGTATGGAGGACCTATATAAACATTTGGTCTGGATACCTTTATCCCTAGAGGAGATAACCATAGAGGGAGAATTTCCTGCCAAACCTCCTCTGTACGTTCTGGTGTATCCAAGCGCCATCTAGATTCAGTGATACTAAGCCGATCAGTTTTATAGTGTAGCAGAGGCGTAATAAGTAGATATAAGTTTAGAGTGGGAGGGAACGTTCCAAAGGCGATTCAAGGGGGAGGGTTGTATAGAAATATTGCGTAGGCCAAATTGCACCTCAGTGGTATGTCGCAACTGGAGGTACCAGAAGTAAGCTGTGGAGGGAAGGTTACATTCCCTACAGAAATCCACAAAGGAGTGAAAGGCATTCTCCAAAAACTGATGGGAAACCAGCTTCACACCACGTCTAAGGGAAAAAACTTTAATGTTATTTAACCCCTCCCGCCCCTTTAAGAGCTTTCTGATGCCAGGAGGCAGGGCAGGGTTTCTGATCGTTTGGACCACCGTGATTGGCGGTCACACGTTCAGAAAGCTCCCGATCGCAACTAGAGGTCGGAAACTTTTCCGTTAGACACTGGTAACTGTGCCGGGAGCGTGCAGGGCATGCATTCTCGGGACAGTTTTGTATACATTCTGGTACGCATATATGCGACCACTCAGAGTTAAGGCTTACCCACCAAGAGGCCTCATATATGCGTACCGCTGGTGTAAAGAGGTTAAAGAGTAACTCCACTTTTGCTGAGAAAAAAACATTCCACTCCGTGTGATCAACGTACATTGCAGGAATTTTACCAAATTTTGTTGCAGATTCCTACCTGTTGCTCCTCTGAATGAAAAGCTGTTTGTTCTTTTGTGTCTTTTTGATTCTAATTTTGAATTGGATTGACTTTTTAATTATTGATCAGCTGAAGCGCATGCAGTGCTCTAATAAGGAGCGCTGCAAGATCTGAATCCCTTTGGGACCATCTCACCAAAACTGAAACTTTTGTTATAGAGGATGCCTAAAATCTGACATGTATCTTAGTGGAAACTTCTGGGAAAGTCAGTGAGCCAATAATACAAGCAGGAATTGACATTTCTGGGGGAGTTCCGTACACTGACTGTGTACATAATGCCTCCAGGTTGCCCTATTGCATTGAATTGTACAGAAAATTACAGCACTGCAGACTGAATAGTAAGGTCATTTTTAATAACATTAAATTACAGTATAGCTTGTATCACAGTTGTATATGCTATGTTTTTTTTTTTCCTACGAAGATAGTTACCTAGTAAAACTTGTACACCAGAGTCAGGAAAATAGCCATTTGCACTCTACACTAAATATACAAAGTCCTGGTCACACCAATGGTCATAGATAATATACAACTGGAAATGGCAAATCTAGCAATACACATATGATACCTGATACAGTTATCGTTTTTTGCACTCTACAGCATTCTTCAATAAAATTCTTCAAATTCCTTTATGACCAAATCTATACAATTTCTACATCACAGGTAGGACAATAGAAAAAAGGTCACATGCTGCATTGTTGCAAAAAATAAAGCTGGCCAAAGATGGCTCAAATCTCGGCCAGTTCCTGCATTCGAACCATGTATGAACAGGCTGAATGTACCCAAGTTGATCGATTGATCAGCTTGTGTACAACCAGCCTGCTGGATTTCACATGTGATTATTGCTAGTCATAGCCGCTAGCAATAATCCATGTGTTCGGGAGAACACAATGGCTCCATGGGAGGGACTCCCCCATCAACACTGATGGGGGAATCAAACACTTTTCTTTCCTGCACCGCCTATGGCCTGCTTAAGAGACCAGATTTATAATCTGGCAGGCTGGTTGTATCCAAATTGATCGATCAATCAACTTGGGTACATTCAGACTGCCCATACATGGTTCGAATCTCAGCTGGATTCAAGCTGTCTATGGCCTTCTTAAGTATATACAGTAAGCAGTAACAAATCAGGCAGAAGTTATTATCTGAGATCACACCCTTAGGTAAGAAACAACCAGGTCTATTGCATAATTAGTTGGTCTATGGGTAGCTTAACATGATTCACTCTTCCAGACAAATTTTTTTCTGATTAATGAGACCTTCCAACAGGGCTACTTTCAGTAGAATTTACAAACAGTTTAAGATGATATTATCTTAGTGCATGTCTTTGCGGTGACCCTCAACTACTATGCAACATGTTTTATAAAATATTTTCCTTAATAAAAGTGATAAATTCTAAAACAGGAGCTCAGTCCCTCAGTGGGCAGAATTGTCACATATTTTTAGTAGTTTCTATACAAACAAAAACATTTTAGATCTTTTAGCATGAAAACTCTGTTTGATTTGGAATCCTTGCTTAGGAGTGTTCTCCATGGACTGATATTGGCCATGCTTTTCCAATTTAACCAAACTGACATCACATCTGGTCTTGTACTTACAATGGTTTCTGGGACATGAGTGAAATATAAAGGCTGTTATTGTTTATCTGCTAAAATGCTAGTTTCTTGCCTGCCCCTGATGGCAATATTTTCTTAGCTGTTAAACAAGCATGCAGCCAGTGAGATCAAAGTGAATTGAATACATAAATACTTATTTGGGGTTTGCACCTCAAGGAATATTGAGGCCAGATGACCAGCAGGAGAGTCATTCAATTAGCGTTTTCAGTAGTAGAGGCCAACAATGACAGTTTTCTGTCATCACAAGCTTTATATAAAGCTAATTATAAGATGAAAGCTACTAATGCGATCAAGGAGATCTGTTGAAAACCAGCGTTTCTTATTGTTGTTAGCTGTTAGCTGGTAATTCCATTGATAGAATCAATGATAGAAAATTGGGTAAAAGATTAGTTAGAGGCTAGGGCGTGTGAAATTTTTGCTATATTGCATTAAAAGAAATGCAGCTTTTCCCACTCTTACCAAGAAATGATGAGAGCAAGAGGTTAATGCTGAACTCCAGACAAATAGCAAAATACACAGAAGAAATACATATGCTATTTTGTCAAAAGCATTGGGACGCCTGCCTTTACACGCACTTTAATATCACCCCAATCTTAGTCCGTAGGGATCAATATTGAGTTATAACAGCTTCAACTCTTCTGGGAAGGCTGTCCACAAGATTAATGCCCCGTACACACGGTCAGACTTTGTTCGGACATTCCAACAACAAAATCCTAGGATTTTTTCCGACGGATGTTGGCTCAAACTTGTCTTGCATACACACGGTCACACAAAGTTGTCGGAAAATCCGATCGTTCTAAACGCGGTGACGTAAAACACTTACGTCGGGACTATAAACGGGGCAGTGGCCAATAGCTTTCATCTCTTTATTTATTCTGAGCATGCGTGGCACTTTGTCCGTTGGATTTGTGTACACACGATCGGAATTTCCGACAACGGATTTTGTTGTCAGAAAATTTTATATTAAAATGTGTGATGGAGCCTACACACGGTCGGAATTTCCGACAACAAGGTCCTATCACACATTTTCCATCTGAAAAAAATGACCGTGTGTACGGGGCATTAGGAGTGTGTCTATGGGAATGTTTGACCATTCTTCCAGAAGTGCATTTTGTGATGTTGGACAAGAAGGCCTGGCTCACAGTCTCTCTTAACCACTTCAGCCCCGGAAAGGATTTGCCCCCTTAATGACCAGGCCATTTTTTGCGATACAGCACTGCGTCGCTTTAACTATCAATTGTCATTTTTTACCCACAAATAGAGCTTTCTTTTGGTGGTATTTGATCACCTCTGCGTTTTTTATTTTTGCGCTATAAAAAAAAAAGTCCGGCAATTTTGAGAAAAAAAAACATTTTTTTTTTACTTTTTGCCATAATACATATCCAAAAGAAAAAAAAAAAAATATATATATATATATATATATATATATATATATATATATATAAACTAATTTATTCATCAGTTTAGGCCGATATATATATATTCTTCTATATATTTTTGGTACAAAAAATCTCAATAGGCGTATATTGATTAGTTTGCACAAAAGTTATCGCGTCTACAAACTACAGGATAGATTTAGGGACTTTTATTTATTTTTTATTGTTTTTACTGGTAATGGTGGCGATCAGCGATTTTAAGGCGGGTCTGCAACAATGCGGCGGACAAATTTGACCCCAAATGACACTTTTTGAGGACCAGTGACATTATTATATTGATCAGTGCTATAAAAATGCACTGATCAATGTAAAAATGTCACTGGCAGGGAAGGGGCTAACACTAGGGGATGATCAAGGGGTTAAGTGTGTTCCCTCAGCGTATTCTAACTGTAGGGGGGATGGGCTGCCAGGAACATGACAGAGATCACTGTTCCCGATCCCTGGGAACAGAAGATCTCTGTCATGTCACTAGGCAGAACGAGCGCGCCCGCTATCCTCCTCGTACGGACTGACGTACAGGTATGTCAGTTCGCGCAGGAGAGCAGACCTGCCGCAGTATATCTGCATGAGTAGGTCGGCAAGTGGTTAATTCATCCCAAAGATGTTCTATTGGGTTGAGGTCAGGACTTTGTGCAGGCCAGTCATGTTGATCCATAAAGGCATGGATGAGCGAGTTTGACTGGCCTGCACAGTCCTAACCTCAACCCGATAGAACACCTTTGGGATGAATTAGAATGAAGATTGCCAGCCAGGCCTTCTCGTCCAACATCAGTACCTGACCTCACAAGTGCACTTCTGGAATAATGGTCACACATTCCCATAGACACACTCCTAAATCTTGTGGACAGTCTTCCTAGAAGAGTTGAAGCTATTATAGCTGCAAAGGATGGGCGAACTCAATATTGAACCCTACAAATTAAGACTGGGATGCCATTAAAGTTTATGTGCGTGTAAAGGCAGGAGTCCCATTATTTTTGACAATTTAGTGTACATGGTAGCTGTTTTACTTGCCAAAAGTATAACCTTGACTGGGATTTCCTTTCTGCAACCCTTATCCAAACTGGCATCCTCCCATCTCCTGGATACCATTCTAGCACTGTTTTTATGTTTTTGTGCCCACAGAAACTTTAAAGTGGTTCAAAAAGGCTCATGGTTGTTTATCTTCATGCATTCTGTGCATGAAGATAAAAAACCTTCTCTGTGCAGCAGCCTCCTCTAGCCCCCCTAATACTTACCTGAGCCCCATTTCAATCAAGCATTGTGCACGAGAGCCTCCGCTCTCGGGGGGCTCTCCCTCCTCATTGGCTGAGAGAGCAGCAGGAGCCATTGGCTGGCGCTGCCATCAATTGCAGCCAGTAAGCCAATGAGGAGAGAGAGGGGTGGGGCTGATCCGTGGCTCTGTGTGTGAATAGACATGTAGAGCCATGGCTTGGCAACAAGCCTGCTTGGGTACCCCATTGCAAGTTGCTTGCTCTGGGGGGCACTTGGCAGGAGGGAGGAGCCAAGAGCACCGGCGAGGGACCTGAGAAGAGAAGGATGCGGGCTGCTCTGCGCAGAACCACTGCACAGAGCAGGTGAGTATAACATGTTTGGTTTTTTTGTTTCTTTTAAACACTGAACCCTCAAAATCACTTTAAGGTCAATACATGCAAAATTGAGGCCTTCAGTGCTTCCCTACCCAAGGAAGACAGGACAAATCTTCAACAGAATTTTTCCTTCTAATGGAAACACAAGGCTCTTAAACATTTGGGTTTTCACCTCTGTTCTCACTTGTACACTTTATATTATCCTAGTTACAAACTGTTATCAAAAACTGAAAGATTGGTCCACTGGTTTGCTAGAATGGCCTTACCCAATGTAGACATTCTCCCACATTTGTTATATATTTTCCAAACTGTTCCCACTGAAGTCTTAGGGCCTACCTCATACAGAACTCAACTATAAGGTGGCATTATTCTACCATGGATGCACCAATTTTTCTGCCCTCCTCGTTAACCCTTCCCCCTATGCCTGCCTTCACTACTGCAGGTGTGGGACAAACTCCTCAAATCATATTGGGTCTTATGTGGATAGCACTGAATAGGTCAAACCTCTGCTCAAAACCCCAAAGCTAATCCTCAAACAGAACATAAGTCTCTGTGTGCGTATGTGTGTAATTTATTACTTTAAATCTTTGGTGCCCAATAAGCAGCCTTCGGGCCACCTGCAGGCCACCAGCACTTAGCATGGGGCAGCGCAACTTAACATGTAAAAAATTACTTTTTTAAATGCAGCAAAGAGCAATGCACAGTAAGTGTATTGTGATGAGCTGCAGTGCGGGTGTGTAGCCCACTATTGTAACAGTGCATTGGGGTGCCTTCCAAAATTTATGGCACCATAATGAATGGAAATCGTCGCACATGCATAATACCAAGAATTAATACAGAGCAAATGTCTTAATGCAATTGTGCAGCTTTCTGGACATATAACTGCTAAGTTGACCAACACTGCTTTTTTTTTTTCTCAAAAGTTTTGTTGAAGTAAACAATAATATACAATCCAACAGTTCAGATCCCATAAAAAGTATTGACAGGCATAACCCGACATGTTATCACATTCCACTACCATGAATGAAAATGCTTATACGGTACAACATTTTTTTCCCTGCTTTCCCTGTTCCTCCCCACCCCTCCCTCCCCCCTTTAGCTATCCTCCAACTTCTTTAGTTATATGCAGTGCGCTAGCCCAGAAGGCCACCTTTCTATATTGTGATCAGAGCTAAACTCCGTGCTAGAAAAACAGTCTGTACAAGACCAAATCCACTGGGCTAAGACCAGGAGTATCTAACCATGAAGACCATAAAGTGTTGACCTTTTCTAGGAGGCCCCTGTGCTGGAAGATGCACTTCTCCAAGCGCAGGGTGTCCCCCATTTAAGTTGTCCATTCTCTTAGAGTAGGAGGTTCCGTTCCTTTCCAGTGTCTAAGGATAAGCTTGCGTGCCTGAAAGAGTGCTCTGTGTATGGCTTGTTTTGGGATTTCCTCAATGGAGAGGTCATCTAGAATATCCAATGTACAGGGCTTAGGATCCATCTGGATATGGACCTGAAACACGCTATTAATGGTAGCGACTCCTGACCAATATAGATGTAGCTTGGGGCAGCTCCACAATATATGTATAAGGTCACTATGGTCTCTGGAACACCTAGTACACTCCAAGTTTTCTCTCAGACCCATCCTACACATCCATGCGGGGGTAAAATGTACCCGCAATACTATGTACAGCTGGGACAGATGTTGTGTCGGCTGACTCCACGGGCAAAGCCCGAGCGATGTGTTGCAGCTGAGCTACCATGTAATAAAGCCAGGGGTTGGGCAAGGCCAAACCCCCACTCTCTTTAGGTTTTTGCAGTTGCTCGAGCTTGACCCTCGGAGGTTTATTAAGCCAAGTAAAGGAGCGGAACAGTGAATTTATGATGCAAAAAGTTTTAAGCAGGACAACCATGGGGGTATTATGCAGGACATAGAGGAGCTGTGGCATAAAAACCATTTTTATGAGGTTCACTCTTCCCACCAGTGACATTTTGAGCTTGGACCATATTTTGGTTTTATCCCTTATACGACCCAGAAGCAGTGATAATTTGAGGGTGACGTAATCTCAGGGTTGTGGGGTAACATGCACCCCAAGATATTTAAAAGAGGAGGTCACAGGAATGTTTTGAAGTGCACCACACTGACTGCCAGCCGAAGAGTCTAGCAATTAGATTGAGGATTTGGTCCAGTTGATTACAAAGCCTGAAAATACACCAAATTTGTTAATGATCGCCATAGCTTCTCTCAGGAATTCAGACGTTTCCCCCAAAAGTAGCATGGTGTCATTGGCATAGAGCATGAGTTTTTCATGAATCTTGCCATATTTGAAGCCACAAATTAAGGGGTTGGAATGGATCAATGGCTCAATGGCAATGGCAATGGCAAACAAAAGAGGGGATAAAGGGCAGCCTTGTTGTGTGCCTCTATGTAAAGGAAATGGCATGGATACACGTCCTGCCTCTCTAACAGTGTTAATTTTGTCGACTAAAATGACTAAAACATTTTAGTCGACTAAATGAATACTATTTTAGTTGACTAAAATAAGACTAAAACTAACACAATTGAGATGAATAAAATACGACTTAAACTAAAGTGGCATTTTAGTCAAAAGACTAAAATGGGACTAAAACTAAAATGCCAATTTAGTCAAAAGACTAAGACTAAAACTAACTTTAAATGTGACTTCAAAATTAACACTGGTCTGTAGTGCACGTTCATACCTCAATACCATAAATAATAGCATATTAGATTTTTCACTCCAGCAGTATATAATGAGTTTGGAAATTGTAGAGAAATGTTAACTAATGCATTACAATTTAATTAGATTTTAGACAACTAAAATTAGTTTTAGTCGACTAAAATGTACTGGAGATTTTAGTCGGCTAAAATGTACTGGAGATTTAGTCGACTAAATACGACTAAAACTAAAACAATTGCAGAAGACTAAAATGGGACTAAAACTAAAATGCCATTTTAGTACTAAGACTAAAACTAAATCAAAATTTGCTGTCAAATTTAACACTGCTCTCTAATGGCCGCCTGTGGGGAGCTGTATAATAATTTCACCCAGGATAGGAAGGTGGGAACAAACCTAAACTTATGCATGGTGTACCACAAGTATTGACATTCTATGCAGCCAAAGGCCTTATGGGCATCCAAGGACAGCAGGGCCCTATTCCCCATATTATCTGCTTGGGGCTGTATATTGAGGAAAAGCCTACGCAAATTAATCGCAGAAGACCTCTCAGGTATAAATCCAGACTGGTCCGGATGGATAATTGAAGATATGGCTTTATTAAGTCTCATGGGCAGAACTTTGGCCAGAATCTTAATATCCACCTGTAAAAGGGATATGGGCCTGTACGAGCTCAGATCTAGCGGATCCTTTCTGGGTTTAAGTAGTAGAACAATGTTAGCTTTGGTCATGCAGGCAGGACGAGTCTGACTCTCCCTAGGTGCATTAAACACCTTGAGAAGGTGGGGTAGTATTACCTCCCTGTACTGCTTAAACGCCTCCACTGCGAGCCCATCGTACCCGGGAGCTTTGGAGTTAGGAAAGGTGTTAACCACTCTTTGCAACTCTTTTTTGGTTATGGGGAATCCAATAGCTGCCTCTCGGAGGCTGACAGACAGGGTAGCTCGATCTCTTGCAGGAAATCCTGCAGTTCTTCTGAGGTGTAATCCTGCCTAGAGCGATACAAATCTGAGTAAAACTCCACCAGTTCCTGCATAATAACAGCCGGGTCATTCACCACTCTTCCCTTATGATTATGTATAGCTGGGAAAGTCTGGTTCAATTGCACAATTTTGGGTAACAGCCTACCTGTTTGCTCCCCCTCCTCATAAAAGGCCAGCCTACTGAAGAAGAGCTTCTTATCTGCTGAGGATGTTGCCAAGCGGTCCACTGCCTCTTGCTATCCATGCTTCTCTAGTAGCATCAGATGAGCTGGCAATAAACTCTGCCTCCAATCAACGAACCAGCTGCGCAGCCTGCTCCCTCTGCACCTGAGTATTGTGTTTATTGGCATTTACCTCAGTCATGAATAAGCCTCTTAGGAATCCCTTAAAGGCATCCCATGTGACTGAGGGATCAGGGTGTCCCCTATTGTTATGCCAGTATGTGGAAATCTTGTCAGTAATCCTACTGTGAGAGGGGAAGAGGTTTAGCCAAATGGCATTAAGCTTCCACGGAGCTCTTGGGAGTGTTGAGGTAGGCCCCACCGTTAGATATATCACCAGGGGAGAGTGATCGGATATACCTCTTACTAAGTATTGTACGTCCTGGATGAAAAGCGAGGCAGCCGTGGTATAGAGGCACAGATCAATATTAGACAGGGACAAATGGGACTTAGAGAAGTATGAGAATTGCTTCTGGAATGGGTTTGGGCACCGCCATGGGTCTATCTAACCTGCTTCTTCTATAAATTTACGTAATGTATTGCAAGGGTGTTTAGCCCCCGTCACTGGGGGGGGGGATGTTTGTCTAGTACAGGATCTAGATAGCCATTAAAATCACCAACTAGTATGAGGGGATGTTAGGGCTGCCCAGCTGGTACATCAAGAGAGTTCTTAGTATCAAAGAGTTGAAAGGAGGCGGTATATATACTGGTGCAAAAATACATTTAACTTGAAATATTCTACATAACAGAATCACATATCTCCCCTCAGGGTCAATCAATTTGTCAAATAGCTGAAAATCCAAGGATCAGTGTATCAGAACGCTCACCCCCCTGGAGTAGGAGGTATGAGTAGAGCATGTCCCGCGGGGGATCTTTTCCCAGGGCTTTAGGGGTTTTGGGAGGCTTACCGGCTCCTTTCTGTGCATCTCCATGTGAGCGCTGGAAGGAAGCCACCTCTGGGTCATGTTGGCTGCATGCCATCTCCCTTTTGTTTGCGGGTCACCATACCCATAGATCGAATGCCCACGGTCTCCAGGGGTGCCCGCTGAAGCTGTGGCAGGTGTGTGGACGAAAATCGGGTGGTTATTGGAGGATAAATGGAGGATCTCAAGCGGGAGCTCTGTGAAACACGTCTGTTCGTATGCCCCTCTTGGCCACGCCCCCCCCAGACCAACACTGCTTTAAAACGGTAGTCAACTGCAAAATGTGATCAAAAGTCTTCCCCCTGCAAGTTAAGTATATAGTAGCACATTATGAAAGACTTACCTTAAAAAGAAGCCGCCCAGCGGCATGCTGTCACTCCTGACAGGGCTTCCATCTTCACCCAGTCTTCCATCCAGGTTCACGGGGTCCTGGCTATTTGAATGGCATGCACGTGGGAGTTTCGGCTGCGGCACAGTCGTCCACTGGGAGCACAGTGCGCATGTGCAGGCAAGGCCGCTGATAAGGCAGTACAGCCAGCCTTCCTGTACTGGGCCCAGGCCCCATCAGTTCAAAAGAGGGGCCCAGGCACCTGCTGATTAGAAAGGCCGGCTGTACTGTCTTATTGCAGACACAACCCTTTTCTGCCTCCCCCTGCAGCTTCTTCTCTTTCCCTCCAGCTGTACTGCAAGGGGATTGGTCCTAGCACATGTGCCCCCTCCATCTGCTGTCCTGTCCTGTGTGCCCCTTTCCGCCACAGCACTGCCAGCTTTCCTCCTCTCCTCTCCCACTGGCAGCTGCTATGGGCACACAGGGGTATGTTTCAGGATGGAGAGTCGGAGAAAGGGGCTGGTAAATATGTAATTTACTGGCCTTTTCCTTTCTTGAATGAACACAGTGAGCGATCAGTACCAATCACTCCTGTGTTCATTCATCACTGAAGCATAATAAAACCGTGTTTACTATGCTTCAGTTTGTGAATGAGCAGGAAGCCTCAGAGCTCAGCCTCAGTCACTTTTGGCCCGGGGGGGGGGGGGGGCCTGTCAGGTAGGCTATATGGGGCCCCGTGATTTCTAACAGCAGTCCTGTGTGCAGGTGACATTACCAGCTCCTGCTAAAGTAAATATCTCCTAAACAATGTATACTTTCAGGTAAGCCTTATTATAGGCTTACCTGTAGGTATAAAAAAAAGGTTTAATTCACTCCCGCTTTAAAGGGAGAAGACTGATGTCTTGTATAGATTGGATCTTCCCAAATAATGAAATTTTATAAACAAGGCGCAAGCTACAAGTTAGCAACAGTAAGCACGAAGGAAAACCAATCTAGCCTTAAATTGTTTGTCACGCCAACATTTTATATTCCTTATGTGCCTGCTGTACCATGTACTTGTATGAGAATGCATCCTGTTCTCTTTGTATTGCTTCCTTTTTGGCAAATCCCTGGTGTCCTTGCTAGTCCTTCTGCTTTCCTATTAATAACTGACCACACTAAGCAGGAGAGCACAGCATGATCAGTTCTCTAGCTGTTCTGGGAACTCAGTGTATTTTCCTCCAATGATCAGACTTGCCCTGACACGCCCCCCACTGCACAGCCATTCACTAGGAAGCTCAGTGTGCTGCTGCTTCTCCCCCCAGCTCTTATGCAGCTGAGAACAGAAGGAATGTGATCACTTATATAAAAGGGGAAAAAAGGTATTTATAAAAAAACTTTTTATAACTATGCACAAGTGTTTTGCCTTTCATTTCTATTTTAAATGGGTTGTTTTACAAAGCGATGGTTAACTTTGATTTTAGACAAAGACTAAAACATAATGGGATCTTTATAATATTAACAACTATTACACACATTTTTCAACCATCAGAACTAATTAAAGGAATGCTTATTGTAGGAATGTAATTATTTTAAGATCTGTCTGATAGAATGGAATAATTCATGTAGCTAATTATGACAGACGCTATTGCGATTTCCATGAGAAAATGTAACTAAATGAAAGGCAGCAATGAGCTGAGGGGGTTACTGGCAAAATAATATTAGTCAGGCCAAACAACATAGATTATTTGAAAGATTATGAAATATTATTTGAAAAAGTTTGGTAGGAAATGCCCTGTGTGTATATGGCCTAAGCATTAATCGCTTGCCGACCAGCCGTCGTCATTATACTGCGACAAAGTGGCACTACCCCGCGAATCGCCGTAGCTGTACGTTGGCTCGGGAACTCATTTTTGTGGGCGCTCCCATTGGCCAGCGGGGGGAGCCAATCAGAAGGTCCGGCGGACTCGATATGCACCGGTCACCCGCGATCGTGCCCCGCAGTGACAGAACGGGGTTCCGCCTGTGTAAACAAGGCAGATCTCCGTTCTGACAGGAGAGATCACACAGATCCTGTCTTTCTGCTTAGCACACAAGGGGACTTAACACATTTAACCCCTTGATCACCCCTGATGTTAACACCTTCCCTGCCAGTGTCATTAGTACAATAACAGTGCATATTTTTTAGCACTGATCACTGTAATAATGTCACTGGTTCCCAAAAAAGTGTCACAAATGTCAGTTCTGAGCATGTCTGTCATGTCTGATCTGTCCGCCGCAATGTCGCAGTCCCACTCAAAATCACTGATCGCCGCCATTACTAATAAAAAAAAAAAAATAATAATAAAAGTGTCATAAATCTATCCCCTATTTTGTAGACACGATAATTTTGCGCAAACCAATTAATATACGCTTATTGCAATTTTTTTTATCTGTCAATTATTTTTATTCAAGTTTTTCACAATACAAAGTAAGGACCATGGCATTGATTTTAACAGTCTATGATTTTCACAAACAGAGAAACATTCCTTACAATCACGGATAACCCACTTCCCCCTCAGAAGAGGGGGAATGACTCTTTCCGTATTATCCTCTTTTCTTCAATTTGCATCTTGTTTATAAAAAACTCTCAACCTTTCATGGGTTAGGCATTGCGATTTTTTTTTTTTACTAAAAATATGTAGAATACATATCGGCCTAAACTAAGGAAGAGATTTATTTATTTATTTATTTATTTATTTTTATTTTTTTATTTTTATTTTTTTTGTAAATGTTTTATAGCAGAAAGTAAAAAATGTTGTTGTTTTTTTCAAAATTGTTGCTCTTTTTTTGTTTATAAAGCAAAAAATAAAAACCACGGAGGTGATCAAATGCCACCAAAAGAAAGCTCTATTTGTGAGAAAAAAAAGGACATCAATTTTGTTTGGGTACAACGCCGCACAACCGCGCAATTGTCAGTTAAAGCGACACAGTGCTGTATCGCAAAAAATGGCTTGGTCAGGAAGTGGGTAAATCCTTCTGGGGCTGAAGTGAGTAAAAAATGCTTGATGCACTTAAAGGTGTCTAAACACGTGAAAACACTAGGCACGTTTGTCGCTTGAGTGCTAATTAATTTCATGTCCAGAATAAATTATTATTCTGGCTAATAAAATGAATTAACGCCCAAGCACTTGACGCACCTAAATGTATCTAAAGGCATTTAAAAAACATGGCTTTAGGCGTGCCGGAAGAAAGACGTTCAGGAGAGCTTGGTAAATGCCCAGCATGCATGAGGCATAAGCTTTAAATGTAAAATGTATATTTATCTCAGTTATTATACTGTAAATAACCAGTATGCAGTTACAGAATTGAAAGTTTATATGGGTATTAGGTCTGCTGATTTTTTTATTGCAACTTTATTGTTTGTCATGTTCATATTGATAGATAGCTTAATACCTCAAAATAATTCCCATACTTGTGTATGTTTTTTACCAATACTTCCACTTGCATTGATTTTAAAGTGATTGTTAGACATGTGCAATTCGTTTCGTTCCGAATTAGTTTTTTAACGAATTTCGACAAATTAATTAATTCGGAAATATCCAAATTAACGAAAACCTGTTTAACGAATTTTTCCAAATATTTGTAAATTTGAATATTCGAAAATCCGAATATTCAGAAATTCGGAAATTCTAAATGCGAGAATCCGAAAACCCGAAAATTCGAAGATCTGAAATAATAGCTAACTAATAATAACTTATTACTAACTATTAAATTATAAGTATTGGAATTTCCTTTCAAATTTGGCTGTTAGTGAACATAATGAATAAGTATTTACCTGAAGTTAGGAATTATCCAATATAACGAATGCCGTATCTAAACAAATGGAACGTAACAAATTAATAATAATAAATAAAAATAATAAAAACATTTTATTATTATTATTTATTATTAATTCGGTATTCCGTTCCATTTGTTTAGATGCGGCATTCATTATTTCAGAAAATACGTAACTTCGGATAAATTCGTATTCGTTGCGTTCACTAACAGACAAATTTTGAAAGGAAATTCCAATACATATCATTAAATAGTTAGTCATTATTAGTTAGTTAGTTAACCTTTTAAATTTTCAGATTTTCTTTCTTATTTTCGGATTGTCAAATTTTTTATTTTACGGATTTACGAATTTTTGCATTTTTGCATCATAACCAATGACCCAAAAAAAGAAACAAATTTTTCAGCAGTGCAGATGTCTAGTGATTGTAAAGGTAAAAAATTCTCTAAAAAAAAAAATTTCCACTTACCTGCTCTGTGCAATATTCCGAACCTCCTTTTTTTGGGTCCTCAGTCGATGTACCTGGCTTTGATTGACAGTACTGGGAGCCAATGGCGAGACCTGGAAGTGATGGGAGGGAAGAGCTGCAGACGTGCACAGTGCTGGATGGAATGAGGGCTCAGTTAAGTAAAGGAGGGGTGAGGGGGGATGCTGATACCTAAAGCAAGGAATGCATTAAGGTAAAGAAATATTTAGGCTTTAGAACTACTTTAATTCCTAGGCAACAAATAAAACCAGTCACTAAAGAGGAATCTTAATCGAGGCTTACCTGTAGGTAAAAATAACAAAGTGGGGTTTTACAACTGCTTAAGACTTGGTTCACACCTATGCGTTTTTTAGCATGTTTTCAGTTTTGCAGAAACACACTACAGTCCATATAACATGGTTTTCTATGGATGTAGTTCACATCTGTGCATTTTATGGAAAGAGCGACTGACTTTTTTCTGGTTCCATAGACTTCAATGGATGAAAAGCATGTATTGAAAAAACGCAAAATGCACCTGCAATATGCAAACTGCAACCTGAGTGACATCATTGCGGCTCTGGCCACTCACAGCGTCGGAGCCCGCGATCCCGGGAAAAAGGACGGAAGAAGATGCCAGCCCTCTCATTGGTGAGTGGGCGTCACTGTAAGGGCTTTGTTCAAAGGTGAGTATTTCATAATGTGCTAGTATGTGATGCATACTAGCACAATATGCCATTTTTAGCAGGGTTTTTTTAGCGGTTTACTACCGCTTTAAGGCAGTAATAGAGACTTTTGCCAAACATTTGAATGGTGGCAAATCAATCACTGCCGTTAAAACCCATGCACCTTGAAGATTTTACTGCAGTGAATGTCTGATGGATATCCCATTGACTGCTTTATAAATATGCCCCTTAACATCCCTACAATACAATACTCCACTATCACAGTTCATTCAAACGGTCACACAATTTCACAACTACTGTATTTTTGTGTTCGGTTGACAAAAGAAAATGTGCAGCTCTTGACGTATTCTTGCCTTCTATATAGGCACACACCTTTTATACAGGACAGGTCAATAAATAGGATGCACAGCATGGGCGCTCTGAAAAAAAAAAAAAAAAAAAAAAAAAACATAGATTGTGATACAAGATACAAACCCACAGCGACAAAATCTTCTAGAAGAAATCCTGCTTCGGAAACCTAGCTGGGTGGCTTCTTTATTTAGTGACATTGAATGAGTTATACAGCCAGCTGCTTTAGCACAAAGCCCTGCAGGTTGCGGCGGTGCTACCAGTATTAAAAACTTCAATGTCATGAAAGCCACAAAGCTTGAACAATGAAATCTGCATTCACTGGCAGACAGTTCCCGATGAAAAAAACTGCCAAATAGCTCTCTGGGGCCCTCTTAAGGAACAGCTCTCCTAATGGCTGTGATTACTGAATTATATTAATATAAAGAAAGTTTTTAGTGTAGATGGGGAAAAAAATGACAGTCAGGTTGGAAGCCACTTTACAATTAGTGGCTAGCGGGGCGCCCATTTAAAGTGTTGTCATTAATGACACTAAATTCACACCAAAATAAAACAGCATAAATGCACACTGACTCACTGTACATGACATACAGGGCACAACGAAACATGCAGACTGAATTGTTACATTCGGGATCCTTAGATAAAATCAATGATAGTAATGGAATATGGAATAAAAGGCCAGTAATGCCATCCCTCAGACTGGATTTTTTCATGTCTTTTTTAATGGGATTTTTTTAAGACATCTATGACATCACCTGGCACTTCCAGCACTAAAGTTACATTGTGAAACCATGGCATATGGCTCATTCTGTGAGATATACAAAAAAAACAAGAACTTTGGATCATTTGTTTTTATCCTGTTATATGCAAAGGCCGGTGAAGTAAATGCTCATGATTACCTTAACCTGTCAAGCATTTTCAGCACACAAATAACTGCTTATTGCCTATTTTCCTTGTAATTTTCCCATCTAGAAAACCATGCACTTTGAGTGACACTAACCTCTGCTTTCAAAGACATGTAGTAGTATGTGTTCTTGAAGTGGTTGTAAACCTCAGACATGAAATATTAAAGCATATCCCTCTATAGTGTGTGCTTGTCTCAATTAAGAGCACTGAGTGTCATTTCTGTCTGCTGCTTTGTTCCTCTCCTATCAGAATGAATCACTTCTGACACGTTCCTGACACCAAGAGGAAAAAATGCTCCAGCACACAGCCTGTGACTGACAGCCTCAGTTCTGTTCCTGCGTGCTGTGTGAGGGCGGGTGTGTCTCTTCCCTCCAATCAGCTCTCAGAGCTCTCCTCACTGAGCTCTGCAGAGTGTAATTCCAACTCTCCACCCCCTGCTTTCTGAAACTCTCAAAAAAGCTTTATAAATTTTAAACGATGTAGAGAAGTGAAGACTGCAGATAGACAAGCACAGCTTATGTAGGAGGATTTGTTTCATCTCTGTGTATCACCTGAGGCCAGTCACTGCACTGGGTATTTGTAAGGGTTTACAGCCACTTTAACTTAAAAAGTACCTTCTATTGTTTTTAGCCTCCTCCAAATCCCCCTGCTGCTGTGATCTGACCTCCTGTTACAGTTAGAGGGTGGCTTTGTTCATTCTCCATGGCCTCCCCTGTATGTAGGAACATAGCCACTCTTTCTTGGTCACTCCTGGGACTAACTATGGACTATGGGATTTATAGTGTGCATAGAGCAGTGCACATGACTGCAACTAACACTGCTCATTTCAAACAGAAGAGAGGGGAAAAAGGATAGATTCGGAAGCTCACAAAGGCCGTTACAAGGAAGCAGTAAGAAAATGTAATGAAAAATTATAGAATAAATACAGGACAGTTAAGTAGTGAATGTGCATTGATTCATTTTAAAAAATAAGGATATTGCTTAGTGCCCTTTATCCTCACAATAGGGGTTAGAACAGGCAGTAAAAAGCAAATGATTGGACAAGGTGTTACATAGTTACATTGTTAGTCTGGCTAAAAAAAAGACACAAGACCATCTAGTTCAACCAATAAAATATATATATATATATATATATATATATATATATATATATATATATATATATATACACACATTTTACACATTTGCAATCCTATATGTACAATCCTATACCCACAGTTGTTCCAGGGAAAGGCAAAAAAAAAACTCAGCAAAAAAACAACCAATTTACTCCGACAGGGGAAAAAAAATCCCTTCCTGATCCCCTGAGAGGCAATCTGATATTCCCGGGATCAACTTTACCTATAAATGTCAGTACCCAGTTATATTATGTACATTTAGGAAAGAATCCAGGCCTTTTTTAACCACTTCACATCCACGCTATGGCCGAATGACGGCCACAGCATGGACCTGAATTCCCGCCGAGCGCGCTGTGATCACCGAGTCACTGAGACTCGGGTGATCACCGATCCAAGTAAGGGGCCGGTCCCGGCCCCTTACCATGTGATCAGCTGTCAGCCAATGACAGCTGATCACATGATGTAAACAAAAGATCGGTAATCGTTTTTTTGTCTACTCGCGCTGACAGCGTGAGTAGAAAAAAAAGCCGATCACCGGCTCAGATGTGAGGGACGTCGGTCCCGAAGTGGAAGAGGCACATCTGCCTCATCAGTGCCACCTAACAGTGCCCACAGTGCCACCTAACAGTGCTCACAAGTGCCACCTATCAATGCCAACAAGTGCCACCTATCAATGCCCACAAGTGCCAGCTATCAATGCCCACCTGTAGTGCCAATCAGTGCCACCTAGCAGTGCTGCCCATCACTGCCACCCATCAGTGCCCATCACTGCCACCCATCAGTGCCCATCACTGCCGCCTCATCAGCGTACATCAATGAAGGAGAAAAATGACCTGTTTTAAATTTTTTATAACAAAATATAAAAAAAAAAAAAATTTTTTTTTTAAATTCATTTTTTTACATTTTTTTAACAAAAAGTGAAAACTGCAGAGGTGATCAAATACCACCAAAAGAAAGCTCTATTTGTGGTGAAAAAATGATAAAAATTTCATTTGGGTACAGTGTTGTATGACCGCGTAATTGTCATTCAAAGTGCGTCAGCGCTGAAAGCTGAAAATTGGTCTGGATAGGAGGGGGGTTTAAGTGTCCAGTAAGCAAGTAGTTAAAGCAATATACTGAGCTGGGCAAAACCACCTCTGGATGGTGTCTTTTCCTCTAGATGGAAAGAGTGCCCCCTTGTCCTCTGTGATAACCTTAAAGTGAATAACTCAACACCAAGGTCACTATATGGACCCCTTATGTATTTATACATGTTGATCATATCCTCCCTTAAAGTGGTTGTAAACTGTGTACCACCACTTGTACCTACAGGTAAGCATATAATAAGGCCGTCTCAGCGGTGAGCGCGTGCTGCTGGAAGGGCTTTGTTCTAAGGTAAGTATTTTATAATGTGCTAATATGCGATGCATACTAGCTCATCATGCCGTTGTCTACAGGTTTTTGTTTTTATTCTTCTCAAGAGAGAATACATTCAGTTCCTCTAATCTTTCCTCATAGCTGAGCTCCCCCATGCCTCTTATCAGTTTGGTTGCCCTTCTCTGCACTTTCTCCATTTGATGTCCTTTTTGAGAAGTGGTGCCCAAAACTGAACTGTATATTTCAGATGAGGTCTTACTAATGAGGCATATTGATATCTCCCTCTCTGCTGTCCATACCTCTCTTAATACAAGAAAGGATTTTGCTCGCTTTGGAAAACGCAGCTTGGCGCATTGCATGCTATTATGTTGTGCTTACAGATCACAATGTTTTTTTCAGCAGTGGTGTACGACAACAGCTGATGTTCCCAGAACACTGAGTTAAATGAAATCGTCTTCCATAGTATAAAATATATTCACCTGATAAGGACAGCAACAAAGGCAAACAGCATAGCATAACATGACAATTCTCCATCTGATTTCTAAATATCGGACAACAGTGACATCTAGTGTCCAGGACAGTGAGATCCGAGGATAACCAGTG
The DNA here is from genome assembly GCF_042186555.1 of Aquarana catesbeiana. NCBI lineage: Eukaryota > Metazoa > Chordata > Amphibia > Anura > Ranidae > Aquarana > Aquarana catesbeiana. The sequence goes on along the minus strand of NC_133336.1, from coordinate 98,738,505 downwards.
ACATGAGCTTGCATTTATCCGATAAGTTATGCGCTTGATGGAATCACATATCTGCCCAAAAGTACAATACTCTGTACAGTAAGAATTTACCGGTAACAGAAAATGCAATTAGTTCTAACCAAGGTAGAGGATTTACAACATTACTTCCCAGAATTCTGGTCCTTAAGAACCACTAATAATGCATGATTTTTTATACTTCTAAGAAGTGATAAAATATTACAGACAGATTAGTGAACCACACTATTTTTAAGGGCCCTTCCAAAAGCTATTATTCAATTTCAGTTGGAACCTGGAAGTTTAATGAAGACTGAAGTGGTAAGACCTCCCTGCCATGGTTCCTGATTCTCATTCACCTTGGGGTGCTCAGTATTTCCACTCCTCCTGTTAGGCTACGTTTACACACAAGGCAGTGCCTGCCACCCCTCTGAAAAGCAATCTAGGGTGGATAACCTTTCAGAGGCGTTTGACAGGCAGAGAGGAGGCAATAGGGTTGATTTACTACAGGCAAATAGAGCATTCTGCAAGTGCAGTTGCTCTAGAGCTTAGTAAATGAGCAGAATCTCTGCTAACTTCCATCATCCAATCATGTGCAAGCAAAAATGCTGTTTTTTTATTTTCCTTGCATGTGATTGGTTGCTCTTTGCAAAGTGAAACTTTACCTCATTTACTGAGCTCTGGAGCAATTGCACTTGCAGAGTCTATTTGCCTTTAGAAAATCAACCCCATTATGCCACCTCCTCAACGCCTGTTTTAACCCTGAAAATGCTGCACCACCACTCCTGCAACTGTAAGCATTACAGTTTTGGGACAGATCCATTCACTTACATTGGTTGCGCTCCATGGTGTTGCTGCCTGCTGTGGCATGTGTTCACCCCTGGCTAGTCGCTTTTGCAGCTTAAGGGAGTTGGTAAAACAAGGTGGTAGAGCTTCAGCTGCAAAGATAACCAGACGGGGGCATACACATGCATGGCAAAAATGGTTTCCCCTATCGTGCTCAGCAGGCAGTACCACCATGGAACGAAACCCATTTATGTAAATTGAGGTGTGCCACAATTGGGGGTTTCCCTTGCAGCTTACGGGGGGTAAACTGGCTCGTTTTACTGCCCCCAACTTCAAGTGTAAATGAGCCCTTATACTCTTCGTAATATAAAATACATTTCTCTGAGACCCCTAATATTTAATATCTTTATCTTAGGATTGTAACTTCAATACAAATATTGCCTTGAAACCATTTGTAAGCCAGATTTTATTTACTTTTTGATAAGTTTCTCCCTTCTAAAGTCCAATATCAAGACGATTTTGTTAGCTGTGGCACTGCTGGCTTAGGGCTATCAACTGTCTTATTAGAAAAGTTTTCCTTTCTTTTCATACAGTCAAGTATTATTCCTTCTTCAGCCTATAAACCCCATATTGTTAGGTAAAAATATGAACTATATTTTTAAATGTAACTAGCATAACTATCGGAATTTTTTTTGTAATTGTTTTTTACAGCAGTTCTCAGACTGGCAGAAAATGAGCCACATTAGGAACCACTCGGGCTCTGCTTCAGTGCACATGTGTATCAAAGAAGTTTAGATCATACCTTTAGTAAGGGCAGCCAGATTGGCCTTCAGAGTAGTGTTGTGATTTTTTGGGATTATCACTACATGCTAAATTCAATAATTAGGAGCCATTTTATCCTTTAGCACAATGCACAATGCATGTCATCCCAGACTGTGGGATATTCATGTAGGGAGGTTGTTTAGATTACCCTAAGCAAGCTTACCCTAAGCTAAGTACAAAAATACTGCACTGCGCCAGAGGCATCAAACTGCATTTTTACTGCAGGGTTACAATATTACCCATTACCTAAACAGCCCTTAGGCCGAGTTCACACTGGTACGACAAACGCTCCAACATTGGGAGCTCATGTCGCATGATGTGTGAAAATCAATGTTTCCCTATGGGAGCCGTCTTAACTGGTCTGACACAAGTCGGTCCGACTTTGAAAATGCTCCCTGCACTACTTCGGTCCGACTTTGATCCTACTTTAGCCCATTGAATATCACTGAAGTTGGATCAAAGTCGGATCGTCGTTTTGACTGATCCGACTTTGGCATGCTACTTGTGCTCTGATGATCTTATCCGAGCACACAGCCTGGCAGGTCAGGAAAGAAGGTGGGGCTGAGCGAGCGCCCCTCCCCTCCTGAACTGTATCAGGCCGCATGCCCTCAACAAGGGGGTGAGTGCTTTGGGGCAGGGGGGCCCTGCGCCCCCCCCACCCCAAAGCACCTTGTCCCCATGTTGATGATGGTTGTCGGGGTCTGCGGGCGGGGTGCTTATCGGTATCTAGAAGCCCCCTTTAACAAGGGGGCCCTCAGATCCTGGCCCCCCACCCTATGTGAATGAGTAGGGGGTACCCCTACCCATTTGCCTAAAAAAAAGTGTCAAAAACGTAAAAACAGTACAAAGGTTTTTAAAGTAGTTCATTAAGCAGCTCCGGCATCTCTTCCGACTTCTTCTCCCCTTTCCGGCTCTTTTACCTCCTCCGCTAATGTCTTCTCCCCTCTCCGGTTCTTCTCCCCTCTCCGGCTCTTCTCCCTCTGTTCGCTGTCTTCTGCCGGGTCTCCTCTGCTGTCTTCTCACTCTTTTGCTCGCTCTTTTGCCTGGTCTTCTCCACTGTGTTCTCCCTCTGTTCTTCTTCCAAAGTTGAGAGTCTTCTCTCCCGCTCCAATGCTGGGTGCTTCGGGGTGGGGGGGCGCAGGGCCCTGTACAGGAGGGGGGAGGCGCTCGCTCATGCCCGCCCCCTTTTCTGACCTGCCGGGCTGTGTGCTCGGATAAGGGTCTGGTATGGTTTTTGGGGGGGACCCCGACAAAGTTTTTTTGGCGTGGGGGTTACCCTGAAAATCCATACCAGACCGAAGGGCCTGGTATGCTCTTGGAGGGGGAACCCATGCAGGTTTTTTTTACATTGTGCGTGGAGTTCTTCCTAAAGATTCATACCAGAGTGCCCCTTTGCACATGACGTTTTGAGGACTTTGTGCTACAGACAACCTTCACACACTTTGGAGTGCTGAATAGACTATTCTGTGGGACTTTTGCTCAGGAGGACATTGATAGTGCCTGGCAGGTAATGTGTTGCCCTAAGGATGCTTTATGGTGCACCAGAAAGCTCCTCAACCACCAGCAGGAGAGGATGTCCATTGAGGACTGTTGCAGACTGGTCCAGAGTCTGCTCAGAAACTTTAACCTGATGGACTTCAAGGAGGAAGAGGATGTCTGAAGATTTCCCCTTCCCCTAATCTCCCTTCTGTCTCTCTGTCCTTTCAATAAAGCTTCGGGCCTGTGAACTCCCCCCCCCCCCCCCCCACCCCTGTACCCTACCCCCCATCACTTCCGCTTTTTATTGAATTGTGTTTGAAATGTTTGGAATGATGCATGCTTTGTTTTTAGTCGTGGTGTCATGTAGGACGTGCGGGACAGGGGTCTAAACCAGGCACAGCACGTCAGACATAGGGCCGCTAGTTCAGTAATGTGTCTTGGTACTGCCTTTGGGCAAAAACGACGTCATGCATGGTGTGATGTTTCGGGGTACATTGTGCCGCACAACTCGTTAAGCATCATACCACAGGGTGAGTTTAATCATTGTATGATTGGAACTGTATTGTAATGTAGTGTATTTGTGCACTGCATTGCAGTACAGGGTTAAATGTACCCAGAATAAGTATTTTGCTTTTTATATATTTTATATAAAATAAAGTATATTTTTCAACAACAAAAATGCGTAGTTCCCAACTGTCCCTCATTAAGGGCCCTTTCACACAGATGCCTTCCATTCTGATCAGCATCCCCTGCTGATCTGAGCAGAGCAGGGTAAATGAAATGTCCGTAACTGTTTAGTTTATGCAGAGTGGACATGGACAGATCCCACTCTGCTCTATGGATGGGCGTAAGTAAATGGACTCCGCTGTCCATTTACTAGTGGCTGCCTCTGATTTGTTTCATCCAAATGGAAAAGGATGCAGTCCTCCATTTTTTAGCAGGCCTGATAGGAGGAGTTAGGTGGGTGTAAATGGACACCAGTCAGTTTACACCTGGCAGTCCATTGCATTGACCTTTCGATTATGTCCGCCTGAAAAACTGACAGGCGGACCTGATCAGATAGCTTGTGTGCAAAGACCCTTATAGGGGCTGTCTCTCATTCCTCCTTAGTTGTCCCTCTTTTTGGTCTGATCCATTGACCTCTATAAAAAATGAACTTTTTAACTTTTTTTATCCAGCTTCTATACTAGTGCATTTTTAGGCCCCTTACAGATGAGTCTGTCCAGTCGCTGTGCATCCCTCCCCGGAATTTTAGTTTACCCAGGAGGGAGAGGTGCCACATCCAGCCCTGCTTGAAGCAGCCTGTCAAGTCTATGTCAGCCAGCCTGCAGCTAGACTGGGTTGAATGCCAGTCTTCTGTGTTCCAAACCAATGAACTTTGAATACATTGGACCCTAAAGAAAGAACAAACAGCAGCTAGATGATATGCAATAGGCCTTACTTTTAAAAGACAGTATAAGGCCTGGGCAGTATGAATCCAGGGACAAATGACTGGAACACAGATCTCTTATGTTCCAGGCAATTGTACCTGGGTGCATACTACCCTTAATGTTAATACCACTTGGTGCACCATCCAGCCACAGCAGCGTTTCCCCTCCGCTACACCTTTCCAGGCTGTGGCAGTGTGACTGGACAGCCAACCTTTGCCTTTCACCTGCACCAAAATGCAGAAATCATGTGCACAGGGACAAATACCCCATGTGCATTGAGCCAAAAGAAAAAGTAGTGATAAAAAATTTGCACTTGTAGGTTTTTTTTTATTTAATAATTCCTCGTGGTCCACATAAAGGGGAGTGTCTTTTGCCTACATACCTTTTCCTAAAAATATATCCCTCTTTCTCTACTCAGAAATTTGGGAGGTAAGTTTTACAGTATCTCACAAAAGTGAGTACACCCCTCACATTTTTGTAAATATTTTATTATATCTTTTCATGTGACAACACTGAAGAAATGACACAATGTAAAGTAGTGAGTGTACAGCTTCTATAACAGTGTAAATTTGCTGTCCCCTCAAAATAAACACACAGCCATTAATGTCTAAACTGCTGGCAACAAAAGTGAGCACACCCCTAAGTAAAAATGTCCAAATTGGGCCCAGTTAGCCATTTTCCCTCCCCAGTGTCATGTGACTTGTTAGTGTTACAAGGTTTCAGGTGTGAATAGGGAACAGGTGTGTTAAATTTAGTGTAATCACTCTCACTCTCTCATACTGGTCACTGGAAGTTCAACATGGCACCTCATGGCAAAGAAGATTGCCAAGACCCTGAAACTGAGCTGCAGCATGGTGGCCAAGACCATACAGTGGTTTAACTAGACAGAAAAGATAGAATAAAATATTTACAAAAATGTGAGACATGTACTCACTTTTGTGATATACTGTGTGTAATAAAAAAAGGAAACATACTTTGTATGATGCAGGGCTAATTGTTTTTTTCTCTTTAGCTGTGACTAAGCAGAGATAATGGGAGGTTATCTGGTAATAGCTATGGTACATTCTTTAACTATAATATGTACTTTTACAGGGGAAGGGGAAGATCATAAGTACCTATTGACCTCTTACTTTCTAATTTAGTGTAATATAGAGCCATATATGACTGAAACAACAGGTGGTGCATATTCAGCTGTTGGAGATGTTACTTTGAACTATGACTCACACAACTTATAATATAGCGAATCCTCGTTCAGTTATCTCCAATGTAAATAAGGTAATTTTTCATGACACTAGACAACGTATCATCCTTGGTCAGCATGTTATCTTTGCATTAAGTTGGTATTCCATTTTGTATGGATCATTTACTCTTTATTGTCACAAGATAACAGTTTACTTTGCTTTTTCTGCTTGCTTTCTCTGTAAATGATGCATAATTAATGAACAGAGCGTGGAAGGAAATTATTCCTATAACTCTTAGGGTTTGAGTAAAAGGCACATATTGAGAATATGGTGACACCTAAAATGAACAAGAACCTTTATATGTAGAAGATAACACTAAAGGTCAACAGTGAAAACCTATTAATACATTACAGAGATAAGGGTCACAAAAATCACAGAAAGCAGCTAATGTATTGTATAATGCATCTGTATAAGATGTACTGAACAGTTTTTGGCTGCGGTTTCCAATAGGCCACTTTCTCTCATTATGCCATTTCTATAGGGTGTCAATGAAATAGAGCAACTTGGAGTCAAGCATGGATTCTAGCTGAGTTCTTTTCAGGTTCAATCAAAGCAATAAAATACCCAAAATCCAGTGTGTAGGTCAGTTTTCTCAACCTTTTTAATATGGGGAACTCTTGAAATATCTTTCTGGACTCAGGAAACCCTTGCTAACAATTACAATATACACAGCTCACAGTGCATTAGTAAGATTATTATTGGAGGCATTCTACTTACATCTGGGGTCATTGGGAAGACTCCTCTCTCATAGATCGTTAAAAACATAATTGTTGCCAGTCATCTAAGAGGCAAAAGTTGCTCATTGCTCAAGGAACCCCTAGAAACTTCCGGAGGAACCATAACATTCCATGGAACCCTGGTTGAGAATGGCTGCTCTATATGAAGGAAAATAGATGTTTACTGGTAAAGTCGAGATGTAAGTATTGGTTTGGGTTGTATTAAGTCTTTTGGACTATTGCAATTAGCGGGACTGGAATGATAATAATGATTTTGTGTACTCTGTACAGGGCTGAACTTATTACTCTTTATATTAATAAAATAAATTCAATTTTAGCAATGAAGCAGCTATTTACTATTCATCTATCAATTTATGTATGTATGTTTGTGTGTAGAAAGGGGGAGAGTCAGGGGAAAAAAAGTGAAAAAGGAGAAGCGTTTTGAATACTAAATGTGTAATTAGCTGATGTTAATCTTCCGTTGATGGTTTTGTTACTACAGTTTTAATTGCCAAATTTGTGTTGAATGTGTTGTGGTTTAATTAGTTGCCAAGTTTATCTGCACATATAAAGTTTATTTGCTTCCTGCTGCAAAATAGAATGAATACAGACACGTGGCATGTACGTGTTTAGTAATACCTTCTCAAACATAGCAAAGAGGGTTGGAGAAAGAGAAATATGCGAGACACACAATAGGTAAGTATAATAAAAGAATTACTCTTAAACTTATATGTTCTTCAGGAAAATAAATAAGAGATGCTATCAGTATTGAGGGTTGGGTGATCGTGCTGCAACCAGGTTGTCCGTATTTTCAAGAACTCAAACGATGGAATTCATGAAGAGTGTTGTAGATATGTCTGTCTCTTTGTAGTGCAAACATTTTGGAATGTGCAACTGACTTTTGTACAGGTCTGAATGATGTGTTTGAATCTGTTGAAACTCTGATAGAACTGTTGCATGCAGCAACTGCACAAACTCAGAAGTCAATTAAGACCAACTAGGTAAAGGTCTTAGTATGCTGTTTGTGAAGGTTTTCCTTTATCCAGGTTATGATATAGCTAGTAGTAGTTAGCCACATTCAACTCAACTTATTCTGTAATGTTGGAATAGGTTTCGTAGATTGTCCAGTTCCAATGAGTGTCAGGAAGATAATACATCTGGTTTGTGTTGGAGACCCCGCTGGATTGTTTGGATCAGTCACTGGTCATGGGTGGGTGTTTGTGTGGGCAGATAGGAAGAAATCCCTTACGGTGGGTTGGCTGATGGTGGATGGTGGACCTTCTTATTGTTTGGGCTGCTACTTTTTCTGTACGACATTATGGTCTTTTCAGCATGTAGACTTGAATGGGAAGGAAGGAGTGCACGGTGTCCAGAGAAATGTAACTTCTATAGTATGGTTCATAGGCATTTATTAAAAATAGTAACATGTACATTAAGCCAACATGTTTCGAAAAACACGTTGGCTTGATTTACGTGTTGCTAATTTTAATAAACACATATGAACCATACTGTAGAAGTTATTATTATTATTATTATTTAAGTTTCTTATATAGCACTGTCAATTTACGCAGCGCTTTACATTCACATCGGTCCCTACCCTGAAGAAGCTTACAAACTAAGGTCCCTAACTCACATTCATATACCAGAGCCAAATTAGACAGAAGCCAATTGACCTACCAGCATGTCTTTGGAGTGTGGGAGGAAACCAGAGTACCCAGAGGAAACCCACGCAGGCACAGGGAGAACATGCAAACTCCAGGCAGGTAGTGTTGTGGTTGGGATTCAAACCAGCGACCCTTTTTACTGCTAGGTGAGAGTGCTACCCACTACACCACTGTGCCGCCTGAAGTTGCATTTCTCTGGCCACCGGGCACTCCTTCCTTCCTATCCAAAGAAGTTAATACAGTATTTATATCGACTCCTTGAGACACCTTAAACCAGAACTCCAGCTTTCCAGTCACTTTAAATAGATTGTTTGGGCCAGATTGGTTAAAAAGAATGCTTACCATTGTAGAATGGTTTGGCCACTGCAGACACTGTAATACCTAAAGCTTTTGCTGCATTTACTAAGCAGTGCTGTCTTCCTGGATGGATAACAGAGTCAGTCATATGGCTCCTCAGCCATTCAGAAACAGCCTTGTGTTTTTATCAATACAAGGTGATTTGGAGAGGCAGGGGGATGACTTCATGATCTCCACCTTAATCAGTCAGAGAATGTCTTGTATTACAGCAGCCCCAGTGTCCAAACTGTTCTACAATGGCAAGCATTCAACAGACCATACAGACCAACAATAAAATTGTCTCTACCATGAACTATGACTTCCGACAGCATCCAGACTGTCAGTAATGTATCATAAATGCCTGAGAGTGTTTATCTTATAAGATGCTAGACTTTTGTTTATTACATATCTGCTAAGGCTTATGTAGAATTCACTTGCTAGAGTATCCCAGGACAACTGGGAAGGCATGGGAAAGAACAAAGCACCAATTAGTGAATTCTTTATTTGCAGATTCCATGGTTGTAATTTTTACTGATAATTTGGGCACAGTTTACATGCTAGTTACAGTTTTGTTGTGTGAGGGTCTTATACGGTGTATCAAACAAAATTATAAAAAGATATACTATATTAGTCAGTAATAAAAACTTAGATAGAGAAGGCAAGAGAAAGCTTCTCTGTCTTCTCAGCTTCTCTATCTGTGTGTTCATGCAGTGTAAATGTTTTTAAATGAAGATTTGCATTTAAAAGGTGGTCAATTATATTTTGTTAGCATACATCAGAGAAAAAGTTCATAATGTTTTCTAAGGTCATTCCAAGCTTACAGTAAATGGGCATAGATGTCATCTTTAGTTAGTAGAATAACCACTTTTCCCAAGCTGTGAGTAGGCTGTCAGTAAAGACTTAGGGCTCTTGTACTCTGCCAGAATTATCGGATTATGTAATAGGATGTAAAGGAAGGTGAGAAGAAATTAGAACTTCAATGCTTAGTGCTTTACCATATTTTGGGATTAAGTTGAACTTTAAGCTTTATCTGTTTCACAGTCTCAAAAAAAGAGCACTGCAGAAAATGTGCATGCCTGGGGCTTTTTCTTTTCTTCATATCTTTAAATACTTCTTTCTCTGCTTCCTAGTTGATTCTACATATTCACTTTTAACCACTTCCCGCCGGGATGAGGTCCATGGACATCCTCTAGTTTCAGTGGTTATACCGGAATGATGCCTGCACCTACAGGCATCATTCGGGTATGTATGTTTGCGGCCGGCGATCCCCTGTAAGGTAGAAGTGATCCGAGTGGCTAATTAGCCACTTGATCACTTCTGCAGGTGGCGGAAGGGGCTCCCACCCCCTGCGGCCAGCGGCGATGGCTGTACGTTCCCCTCTCTGCAACCCCGGAAACAGGGAGCGGCGAGTTATGTCGTTACGTTCAACATCTATGTTTACCTGGCCACCATCGGTCTGATCGGCTGCATAGGAGGCTATAGGAGAGATTTGGAGTCTAAAAGACTCCAGATCTCTCCATAAAGAGGACCTATCACGGCCCATGCTGTTACAAGGGATGTTGTTCATGTAGAATGTGGAAAACGTGAAAAGAAAAATATGGAAAAAGTGAAGCGCTGTGAATACTTTCTGGATGCACTGCAAGTGTGAACTGATGCAATTGCTAGTCTTGAGAGGCAGCTCTCTAACAAACAGGGTATCCCTATGGGTCCCAGAATGATCTGACAAAAGTCAGAGAGCGCAACATGTTTATAAATGGTCCCGTAAAAATAAATCAATCAGGATAACAAGTCAGTAGGTACAGCCAGTGTGCTTTGGAGGCTCACAAATCCCCCTTCACCAGGGCTTGAACTGTTGGTGATAGGAGAAAATACATGGCAATAGTTACAAAGATTGTGGATTAAAATGACAGTGTGGGTGCCAGACTGATAGCCTTCAGGCATGTCAAACACATTGGTGTTGATTTACAGACTGTGCATGTTGCAAAACACAGGTTTTTTATGGTGCCTACTATATAGTCACACAATTACAGTGCTAGCTACAACATTACAGAATCAATTTCAATATATATTTTTTTATACATTCCCTGTTCTTTAACTAATATGACAATTTCATAACACTAATGTAACTGACTTTTTTTTTTTTTTCAGATCCTGCCTATTTGGTCATTGGTGTCAACACCTTTAAGATAAGGAGGACTATGGATCCCAATTCCACCACTTTGAACTCCACTAATGGGACAAATCTGAAAGCCCACAACCTGTGGGAGGTTATAACAATTGCCACAGTCAGCGCCGTAGTTAGTCTCATCACAATTGTGGGCAATATCCTTGTTATGGTGTCATTCAAGGTAAACAGTCAGCTGAAGACTGTTAATAACTATTACCTTCTTAGCCTGGCCTGTGCGGACCTCATCATTGGAATATTCTCAATGAATCTGTACACATCCTACATTTTGATTGGCCAATGGTCCTTGGGCAGCCTGGCATGTGATCTGTGGCTTGCTTTGGATTATGTAGCAAGTAATGCATCGGTGATGAACCTGCTGGTCATTAGTTTTGACAGGTATTTTTCTATAACAAGACCATTAACTTACAGAGCAAAGCGTACACCTAAGAGAGCTGGGATTATGATTGGACTAGCCTGGTTAATTTCTTTCATCTTGTGGGCCCCAGCTATCCTCTGTTGGCAGTATTTTGTAGGTGAACGCACAGTGCCCGCAGAGGAATGTCAAATACAGTTCCTTTATGAACCAATAATTACCTTCGGCACGGCCATTGCTGCCTTTTACATTCCAGTGTCAGTTATGACCATTCTGTACTGCCGTATCTATAAGGAGACAGAAAAGCGCACCAAAGATTTGGCTGAGCTGCAGGGTTCTGAATCGGTTGCAGATTTTGAAATGATGAGACCACAAGGGGCTCTGCTTAAATCCTGCTTTAGCTGCAAGCAGCAGACTCTCACCAAAAGAGAGCGGTGTCAGGCCTCTTGGTCCTCATCCAGTCGTAGTACATCTGCCACCGTCAAGATCTCCCACTCCCACAGTCCCAATATTTCCAATGAGTGGGCAAAGGAAGACCAGCTGACCACCTGCAGCAGCTACCCATCTTCGGATGATGAGGACAAACAAGCTAAGGAAGGTGTCTTCCAGGGTGCCTACAAGAACCAAACTGCAGCTCAGAAAGAAGAGGAAACCAAACATATTCTCACAAAAGAGCAAGCAGCACTTAATGAATATGATAGTGAAAGATTCTTTTTAACCCCAAATAAGGCTCATTCACAGAAAAGTCAAAAGTGTGTCTCTTATAAGTTTAGAATTGTTGTGAATGATGATGGCTCTCAGGAAGTGAATAATGGGTGCAGAAAAGTAAAAATCACTCCTTGCTCCTCCATGTCCAAAGGACACTCTTTGAGAAGCATGGACCCCAGCTTCAGCAATCATATCACAAAGCGCAAAAGGATGGTTCTTATTAAGGAACGCAAAGCAGCACAGACACTAAGTGCTATTCTCCTAGCTTTTATCATCACTTGGACTCCTTATAACATCATGGTTCTGGTGTCTACTTTTTGTTCTGACTGTATTCCTTCCACTCTTTGGCATCTGGGTTACTGGTTGTGCTATGTTAATAGCACAGTTAACCCTATTTGCTATGCCCTGTGCAACAAAACCTTCCGCAAGACTTTCAAAATGTTGTTGCTTTGCCGCTGGAAGAAAAAAAGTGTGGAAGATAAACCATATTGGTATGGGCAGCATCCACCCAGCCACAACAAGCTGCCATGAATGTGTTTAAATCATGGAAGTATTATGGTGAGAATAATGGCCATGGTGCTGTCAAGACCGCAGTAGGCATGGGGACTACAATGCAGTTTCAAATTCTGCAACTACCACTTCCCCTTTTTATTAACTGTTGACCTTACAGCTGTGTTTGGCCAGTGCTGTGTATGTGTTCGTGGTGTAAAGTTGAAAAAAAAAAAAATAAAATACACCCGAACAAGAATTACTGTTTAGCCAAAGCAGGCCCAGAGGTCTTTTAATGCCTTTTGAAATAACGTGGTTATAAGAGCTGCTGCATGCCATTGGCTTTATGAGAACTTATCACAGTGAATATATACGTGCACCAGAAAATGAACTGAGCTTTTTTGAAGTAAAGCTCCAGCCTTTTATAGTTAGAATGCCTATGAACTGTTATCATGTTACTGTGCAAACAGTGGGAATCCAGTTGTTGTGAGTGCTATACATGATATGCTGCTTTTGTTATAATTACTTCTGAATATTTGATGTTATATAGTCTCAGCCAGTTCTAGATGGCTCACTTGAGTCACTGAGAATTGCTCTTGTAAAAATTAATAAATACATATATATATATATATATATATATATATATATATATATATATATATATATATATAAATAAATAATATATAATATATATATATATATTGCCTTTGAAGATTGGTGTCAAAATGTTTAAGGACTAAAGTGTCCTTAAATTGTAAGAAAAAATAATTGCAAGAAACAAAAGATAAAACTGTTACTGTTTTCTCGTATGGTGAGAAGTGACAAATTTGTACCTGTCATGTATTACTCCCGTAAAGTTGTTTTACTGTTACCTGTTTATGTTTACATGTATTTTGCCCATCTATTGATTTTAGATCTTTTTGGTCATGCTAAGATTTTGGAAAAATGTGGTTGATCTTAAAAGTCATTTTTGATCTAAGAACTAAGAAATCTCATAGGAAACACATTAGTCCATTGTCATGCCCATTACTGAGGATTATTAAACTGCTTCTTAAATAGACTCATTCGGGTGTTAAATAAAAAAATGTAAAACATTAGTGATGCCACTACTAGTCAGGCTGCTTTAACTATGGAATTTAAGGTTGATGGCTTTTGTGCAACAAAGTGACCATAAAGCACTGTCTTCATGTTAAATTTTGTGGTCCAGAAGCTGTTGATGAAAATCTAATTGTAGTTCAGTAGGCCATGTGCTACTGCTGTAATTTTGTCTGGTAACATCTACTTTGATTAAAAATATAATCAGAAGAAACCTCACTTAAAGACTTCTCATACCTTGTATTAACGTATCACTTGGCATTTGCATCTTTGTTAATTCTTGTAGGTATTTTCTTGCTTCTGTGTGATTGAGTATAATTTTAGGTTAAACACACATCAAAATGTGAATTAAACAAAGACACGGTATAGGTATCAGATAAATAAAGTGTTTACTAAACTATATAGCAGACTTATTTAAAGTATAACTAAAGGTAAAACTTTTTTTTTGTTTGTTTTGGATAGAGAGAAGAGGGATTATAATGCCTGCCAGTTTTTATTGCTGTCCCCCCCCGTTAAGGAGATTCATCCTCTCTATTTGCCCTGTTTACTATTATCATTGAAAGTAAGAGAAAATCAAAAATTTTGGGTTGTCCCCAGAAATTAATAGGGGGGAAGTCTTCCATTGGGGACACTAGTTCTGGTGACCTGGGAGTCCCCAAGGAATTCCCTAATCGGTCAGATATAGGATGTAATTGTATAGTCTGGGTCCATAGACTAAGAACCAAATAGTTTTTGTCTTGGAGTGCCAACCCATATTGTAAATATTGAAAAGGGAAATATATAAAGTTAGGGCGTGAAATGGTCTCCTCCAGACAGACAATAATACATATATATGTTTTTAAATATTTATTAGAAAAATAGAAAATCACATATAGACATAAGACAGTAGGGAAACAACATACACATCCCATTATATAAAATCACATTATGTGTACAACAAGTCAAAATAGAGATGTTACATTGGAGTAGCCAACATGTTTCGTGGTCTGTGTATCTGCTTCTTTAGGGCTTGCTTGTAACTAGCTCAAAATCTTAAAAACATCTCGGGACATCCAGATTAAGGGGAGACCAGAAAAACCGCATGAAGACAATCATCCATTACAAGTCAAATAGACTCCTTATTTAAATGAAAGGGCAGGAAGGACTCCCTAAAAAGGTTAATTCGTTCCCTCCAAGTGTGTATAATAGATCTACCATCATCAAATAGCCACTCCTCATCCAAATGGGCACTGCGACTGTGAGTCTCAAATGGTAACCCCTATATACAACAATAAATCGATAATCGTGGTCCTCCAGTGGGAACCATCCCACATGTGACAGGGTCTGGGTCTCCCGAGGATCCCGCACCTCAGCATGTAAATTCCCTTAATATGCAGGGATTTCCTTTCACTTCCTGTTTGGCCAGTGGGATGATAAGTCAAGGGAAATCTCCACAATGGGACATGGATCGCAAAAAAAATGAAAAATCTGATAGCGGTTATAACTCTCCCTTGCTCTATCCAAAATGAAAAAAAAAGTTTTGCATATTAGTTCTACTTTAAAGTGGTTGTAAACCCTCAAATATACCCAGTGAAGTGAATAGCCTAAGATGATACACAGAGATTAAACAAATCCTCCTACATAAGTTTTACTTGTATATCTGCTGTCTTTAGCTTTCTACACACATTAGACAGTGCAGATTGTGTTAGAAATCTTTCTTCCTCTTTCAGCAACACATAGGAGTGGGTGGGGACACTGGGTTTACACTGTGTGTGAGCTGATTGGAGGAAAGACACGCAACCCCCCCACCTCCACATAGGCAGAGGAATGAAGGAACATGCAGAGCTGTAGTCTTTATAGACAAGCTCCTTTGCTAATCTACCTCTAAGCTCCCTCCCCGACACAAATTTCCAGCTACTGTTATCTCATATGTCGGAGAATTTGTCAGAAGTGACTCATGCTGATAACAGAGGAACGGAGCACCAGAAAGAAATGACACTTAGAGCTCTGGAGAGAGATAAGTAAACACTACAGATATATGTGCTTAGTTCAACTTTCATGAATGGGGTTTACAACCACTTTAAGTATAAATGTGTCCAGCTTGAGTATAATTGTTTATTTATTTCCAGTTACTTACCTCCTTGGATAATTGTCTTTCACTGCCCATGGTAGCTGATATAGTGGTCTGGGCATTTGAAAACCGCACTGTTCTGCACCCTTCTTTCTTACAGAACGCCATTCAAAAACAAAGAGGCCTCAGAAAGGTTCTAATTAGTCAGCATTGTCACATGCCAGTGACCAATGACCATTTTCAAATGCTCAGACCACTACACCAACTGGCGCAGGCGGCAGAAGATAATCATCGAAGAAGGTAAGTACACCAGGGACCAGGGGTGTGAGGAAGGTAATGTGAGTTAGTTCACCTTTTTTTGTGGAAAGGTGGACTAACCCTTTAATTTCCTTATGCTAATTACCACATCAATGATTTAGTCTATATTGTTGTCAATTCTATTGGTGAATTGTCAGCCATGGGTTTTGTTTTTGTTTTTTATTTCCAATGTCATGCCACACCCTGAATTATATATATGTTATGTCATGGGTAACATACTATCATGGGGCATTCAATGCCAAATCACCCCTGCCTGCATACAAACTACGGTGATGCTATTGCGAACTTGTATTTTAGAGATATGAGCCCTGGGTCTGTCATCCTTATCCTTGCTTTAGTACATGGTGAGTCACTGACCCGAAACAAGAAAGTGCATATCAGGTTTTTGGACACTTGCTCTGCACAAGCTTGTTTAAGGCCAGTGACTCATTAAAAAATAGAAAGAAATGTTGAAGAGCTGTTGGGATTTCAATACTTGGTCAAAAGATCAAACACAAAGAAGTTTTCAAACAAGCCACTGCTGATCACAGTGCATAATTGCAATCCAAAAGGAAAATGTAAACCAGACCAAACAGAGCACCATTTTTCTAGGCCCTGATGAAGAGGTAAATGGTGCAGCCCCTGAAACGCATTGGCTGTTGTACATTTTTTATTTTTGAACAATTAAAAGCACTTTGCACACTTTAACCATTTGGTTTGGAGCCCAATTCTGTATGTCTATTTTAAACAGCGAAGCAAGGATACAGATGAAAACCCCAGAGCCTGGACCTACAAATCAGAAATGGCAGTTCCCATATTTTTGTTCTGACAAGCCGGGTGTGTGTTAAAGCAAGCCTGTAAATTGCCCATGTAGAGCTAAGCAACATGCCTACTTTAAATCTCACCACTCTAGCAGCACATACTTACCTCTTCTTTGCTCCTCTACTGCTCCACTCAGAGGGCAGCACTGGGCTAGTCACCAATCATCAACACTGTCACAATAAAAGAGGACATTGTGCTATGTGAGCAACGATTGGACATCTTCTCCAGTCCCTAGCATTCAAATAGAGTGGCATAGCAGCAAAGAAAAATGTGTACACTATATTACCAAAGTATTGGGACGCCTGCCTTTACACTCACATTTATTTTCATGGCATCCCAGTCTTAGTCCGCAGGGTTCAATATTGGGTTGACCCACCCTTTGCAACTATAACAGCTTCAACTCATCTGGGAAGGCTGTCCACAAGGTTTAGGAGTGTGTCTATGGGAATGTTTAACCATTCTTCCAGAAGTGCATTTGAGAGGTCAGGCACTGAAGTGGCCGAGAAGGCCTGGCTCACAGTCTCCACTCTAATTCATCCCAAAGGTGTTCTATCATGTTGAGGTCAGGACTCTGTGCAGGCCAGTCAAGTTCCTCCTCCCCAAACTCACTCATCCATGTATTTATGGACCTTGCTTTGTGCACTGGTCCAAATCATTTGGTGGAGGGGTGATTATGGTGTGGGGTTGTTTTTCATGGGTTGGGCTTGGCCCCTTAGTTCCAGTGAAGGGAATTCCTAAGGCATTTGCATATCAAGACATTTTGGACAATTTCATGCTCCCATCTTTGTGGGAACAGTTTGGGGATAGCCCCTTCCTGTTTCAACATAACTGCACACCAGTGCACACAGCAAGGTCCATAAAGACATGAATGAGCAAGTTTGGGGTGGAGGAACTTGATTGGCCTGAACAGAGTCCTGACCTCAACCCAACAGAACACCTTTGGGATGAATTAGAGCGGAGACTGCGAGCCAGGCCTTCTTGTCCACATCAGTGCCTGACCTCACCAATGTGCTTCTGGAAGAATGGTCAAACATTCTCATAGACACACTCCTAAACCTTGTGGACAGCCTTCCCAGAAGAGTTGAAGCTGGTATGATTTCTGGTTTTCGTTCAATAGGCTCAATTTTATACATACACAATATTAAATGTATTTTTATGTTTCCATTTTGGTGAGAAGATTTTGTTTGTCAATACATGTCATTCTCACAAAGGTTCTGGTGTCTGTCTTTTCATTTGTAGTCTTGTTCTGTATGTAAATAGCATCATTATGTCTTCCTCAGACTCCTCTTTTTTTTCAGTTACAGACCTTTGAAAATGAATAAATGTATTGTGATATAGAACCATTTTCAGCATTGGAGCTCAGACGCTGTCTCCATGGAATGCTTTGTGCTGAACTTGTAACCAGTACATGGCTTTTGACTATGAAAAGGCGTTAAAGCTGGAGTTTAGTTAAAAAATATTTTTTTCTTCATAGCTTTAATTATGTTCCTTACCTGTAATGAAGTATGCCCCACTGTGTGCAGGCTGTTGGAGTCCAATCTTCACTGTAGGGCTGCCCTGTCCTTTTCCTGCTGCTGAACTTCCGAAACTGTGGGGCTTTCTTTCCAAAATGAAGACCAACACCTGCCAAAACATTTTCCACACAGTGAGGGATAGGGTTAGTACACTTTTCAGGTCTTTATTACTATACCTTCTTACCTTCTGCCCTGTTAATACACAGTGACACTATGACGCACAGGGGCCCCAAGGACAGGAAGTATGAAGAAATATTAGCAATGGAGACAGGGAAGTAAAAAAAAAAAACTCAACAGAGACTAATTGGACTGAAAATGATGATAAAAATTATGATGATATAACAGTACTATAACAGGTCCAGCATTCTGAGCAGTCTGGCATTTGGGCTAAAAAGCAAGATATTTGAAGCTGAAGTTTTATACCTGCAGCATTTTTTTAAATTACAGACTCTCTATAAAGATACACAGGTAAATGCAGATGCAGGTAAAATCAAAACATCAAGTATTTTAACTGGAAAGCAGGGAAAGCAGGGCGGCCCAGCTACACCACAATCTCCTGAAGTCAGGAATCAGCACCAGATTTGTGTGGCTATACTCTAAGAGACTGAGACCAGACTGTATATGCTTTAAGTTAGATTTATTTACAGTAAAGCCAAAATCCATCCAAACACCGGCACACAGCAAACATAAAAATATAAAGTGAACCAAAAACCCAGAGACATAAGACATAATAATAAACCAAACAAAAAAGAAAGCCTAACTAACATCTAACTATATACAATATATACAAAATAAGGAAAATAGAAAAGCAGGGGAAAACTGAAGGTATAGGGAGCAGATGGGATGGGGGAATCAAAACTAGGATCAAGAACAAAGAGGAGCAGGTACAAGGCAGCAGGGTACAGGGCAGAAGCAAGATCGGGATTAGTGACATACAGTATCTATCAGCAGCAAAACACTGGAGCAAGAAAAACTAGTAGGGAAGGACCCAAATACCCTCCTAGCAGCCAGCATCAGGTAGAAACTGATTACTGGAATCTGCTGGCTGCTGGAAGACACCAACACTACAACCTTCCACTCTGGAAAGAACAGTGCCACTAGCAGATGATCCAGGTCCTGAAACCTGAGTCCTATGTCAGTGACTTCCTTTCTGCATACAGACCACATGGGATCGCTCACTTGCCATGCTCACCAGTCACAAAATGACTTATATTTTTTAATGAATATAAAATAAACCGATTCAGCCGGCAATTTGAATTGATATCAAATCCACCAAACAGCTTTAATGACACAATTGCAGTGCCTAATAATACCAAAAGAATCTTGTAAATAAAGAACAGTGATCTAAAATGATAAAATATGTCCCATAAATCAAATCATAAAAATTCCCAGCGTTCTATACCTAGCAAAAATATAGTTCTTCCAAAACACGAATGTGCTCCAAATAATCCAGTGATTTTCCTCCCACACATATACCTGTAGATCACGGATCTAATACCTCTGCTTCCCACTTCAAAGTAAGTCACCACAAGTAAAACTTTTTTGGCAACTGGAGCACTGATATGGCTTGTCCCCTACTTGACTCATAATGTGTTGAGAAGATCTGTTTAGTTGTAAATGGTTTCCACAGTAGGCATTAGATGACCAATTCAGCTCATTAATTCAACTGTACCTTGTGTCTTTCAATTGCATAAGATGTCCATTGATTATGTAGTTTCATGTAATTTATTCCCCTGTGCACACAGCCTCTAGTAGAGTAAATCATCATGATGAGTCAAGTAGTGGACAAGCCGTATCAGTGCTCCATGCACCAAAAAAGTTTTACTTGCTTTGATGTGGGAAGCAAATGTATCAGAGCCGTGATCTATAGGTGTACGTGTAGGAGAGCCTATATGTGTACTGTTGGGCAATAAACCCCACTTTTGGGAAGAGAGATCTGGTAGATGGCCGGTAGATGGCCAAAGCTGTGCATACTTTAGCATGGCCCCTTCCAGGATCAAAGTAAGTTATAACATGCAAGGGGTTTGTCAGCTCCACATCACAAGAATGCAAGCAGAGGAATCTTTCACAGCACTCTTTCCTGCATCTTTGGGGTCTACTGTAGAACTGAGGAGGGAAACTCTTATCAACCCTGATTAAAAATCCCTGCAGGGTTTTGTATATAATCACAATCTTCTCCCTTGCCCCTCTGGATGGTATTTTTTTCGAGTAGGGATAGGTTTAAATTCTGTTAGATTTTATTGTTGACTCTCATTTTGAAGATTTCCAAGCTCTGTCTCAAAACCTATATAAAATGTATTTGGGTATAGTGTCGAATGACTATGTCTATCACAGCACTGAAAAATTGCATGATATAGTAGGGATATATATGGGTGGATACTCAAGTGGTTAAAGTGCATTTCCACATTTGAAGCTCCTCCTTAACATTACCTAGAAGGGGAAAACTGGGTAAGATTTTTAAGCATGTAAAAGATAAGCATTTTTTTTCATAGTTATGTTAATGGAAATATATAACAAATATAAAGTCGTTTTTATTCCAAATTGGCTGCAAAAGTGAAAATGCACTTTAAGGGTACTTGCACACTGCATTGAACATTGAACATTGAGCGGTATACAGCAAGCCATACGCACGGCAGCCAGCAGAGATATCTGTGATCGATCTGACGGACCCCTTTCATGATGGATCATAACTTTACTACATGCTGTTTTTTACCCATCTAAATGTGAGTTGTTTGCACAGTGTTTTTTTAAATAAATTGGTTTACATACTACACCCAGAGGCGCCTCCCTCCTCTTGTGTTTTTTCCTTCAGATTTTGGAGCTTGGTTTCAGCTCTTTCTGGAAGGCAGCCCTCGGTGTGGATCCCATAATATCAGCCCGCTTCTTCACATAGACTTTTATGGACTAAATACATCATTTACAATTACAATTTCAGCCTGCCAGTAGCATGATGGTAGATATAGATCTCCAGTTTTTGCGCCTTTACTTGTTTAAAGTTGCATTGAACATCACTATTACTGGCTGAAATTTCTTTAATTTATTGTGCTCTTATTTGTGCTTATTTGCGAGTATGCGCATACACAAGTACAATAAATTCTAGCTCCCAGAAAGCATTTCTAACTTCTTTAAATTGACATTTTACATATGTACACCCATAAAATACAGACTGGCAATGCCCATTATGCGACAGGGGGCTATTAACAAAGGCAGCAAATTTTAGAGCAGGATGACTGTTGTTTATGACTTACACAGGTACCGTGATGATGAATTGCCTGGCAAGAGCTTATTAGTTGAAGACAACAGATCACCTTCTCACCTGCTATCAATCAGCGGCAATTTGTGTAAATAAAAAGTATTTTTGAAAGGATGTGATCAGTTCATATGTGTGGAACATAATATTTGTAAGCATTAAATTCATGTTTCATCCTATCCTCCCAATTAAGGGCATGCTCAGTGTCTTGTCACCATGCATTTATTCATTGTGTACATTAAACGGTATACTCACTGCACTGGGAGAGTGGTAGTTTTAATAAAAGTAATGCTGAAGATTCTTATATTGCCCATCTGTGTCCACATTTGAGCCTGGCAATAGGTTGTACATACTGCTTTATTAGATCTAGGAGGAGGGCAGGACATGTGGAAATACATTGAGGTTAATTTACTAAAGGCAGATATACTGTGCACGGCAAGTGCAGTTGCTCCAGAGCTTAGTAAATGAGGTAAAGCTTTGCTTTGCAAAGAATACCCAATCACATGCAAGGAGAATAAAAAAACATAATTTTTGCTTGCACATGATTGGGTAATAAAAATCAGCAGAGCTATCCCTCATTCACTAAGATCTAGAGCAAGTGCACTTGCAGTATACAGTATATTATTTGCCTTTAGTAAATCAACCACAATGTGACACCATCAAGTGTTTGCCAACAAGCCGTGATGTTATTTTTCATGAAAGTACCATGTTACAGAGTCTGTTAAAACACATTTGTATTCAAATACAGATTAACTGGAATTCATAAAGAGTGTTGTAGACACTCATTAGAAATCTGTCTCCTGTCCAAGCAACAAATACCACAATAGATTTGTGTAACTATCAGCAAGGTGTTTATGATTCTGTTGTAGATTTGTGTCAGACAAAATTTTGCACAATTTACTCTAATGCCCCGTACACACGGTCGGACTTTGTTCGGACATTCCGACAACAAAATCCTAGGATTTTTTCCGACGGATGTTGGCTCAAACTTGTCTTGCATACACACGGTCACACAAAGTTGTCAGAAAATCCGATCGTTCTAAACGCGGTGACGTAAAACACGTACGTCGGGACTATAAACGGGGCAGTGGCCAATAGCTTTCATCTCTTTATTTATTCTGAGCATGCGTGGCACTTTGTCCGTCGGATTTGTGTACACACGATCGGAATTTCCGACAACGGATTTTGTTGTCGGAAAATTTTATCTCCTGCTCTCCAACTTTGTGTGTCGGAAAATCCGATGGAAAATGTCCGATGGAGCCCACACACGGTCGGAATTTCCGACAACACGCTCCGATCGGACATTTTCCATCGGAAAATCCGACCGTGTGTACGGGGCATAACAGCGAAGAAGTCTTATTTAACTCCACTTTTGTAATCACCGATACGGCGGACTCTTCCTGACAAATAATCGTGGCTTCTGGTAGGAACAAAGTATCAAACCATTTTGGTTGCACAGATTATACAAATAAAATACAAAGTCAAACACTTACCAGTAACAAATTAAGGGGGATTTCATCCCTTGAGTGTGTTGTTTGTACTGCCCAATGTCATACCCTCTGCAATCATCTCCTCCGCCTTTTTCCCATTGTCATACCCTCCACACTCCTCTCCTACACTATATTGGTTAAGATGTGTACCTCATTCGAGCCTAGTCGCATCAGCAGCGTAATGACTTGTGGCAGCCCACTACTCGGGACCATTCGTATCTAGTCGCCTAGGTGGCACAAACGTTACGAATCCACGTAACTCACTCACACTACAGCCACTTCCAAATCAAGTGGCATCGGCGGCGTATGTCCCAAATCCTCTGCCTTAAATACCACACCTCCTACAAACCCCACCGTTACTCACACCAACAGCCCGATCCAAGTCTAGTCGCATCATCGGCACAACGATTAGGATCCTCGGCACTAAAAACCCCACCGTTACTCACACCAACAGCCCGATCCGAGTCTAGTAGCATCATTGGCACTGTTATTTGGATCCTCGGCGATACAAACCTCACCATTACTCACACTCCAGCCCCGTCCGAATCTAGTTGCATCGGCGGTACAAACGCAGCAGCACAATGTTTCAGATCCTCGGCTCTACACTCAACACCATTTACTCACTCTGCAGCCCGATCCGAATCTAGTCGCATCAGCATGACATCGCGGGGGCACAACGATTCGGATCTTCACCTTTACATTACTCTTATCAAGCATAAACATAAACATCTCACTCCATCTATTTGTACGTTGTTGCGGTCGGTCATTCCTACATGCTTAAATTCCATTATCATTTGTTTTCGCCTTCCTAATAAGGCTGCTTACTTGCAATCGTTGCAAGCATCTCTGCAAGTGGCTCAAATTGGCCACTCTCCGTCTCCGGTGGCAAATTGGCTGCTCACCCATTCTCTGTTGCTTCCCCTTTAGGTCAGTAGAGTTCCAGTTAGTCCATCCTGCACCAGGTTTGGACGGTATTCCCTCAGGAAAAAAAAAAGTGTATTCATAAAAAAAAAAAAAAAAACCCACACTAACAGGGCTCGCACCTTCACCAGGGAGGGCAGCCATGCCCCAAACAACTCTTTGTAATCCCCCCTTGCTAAATCAATTTCCTATGTCACCTTACTACAGGTTCTCTGTCAACCCAGTTCTCGACCCCAACCAGGACTTCACAAGCTAGGGCATCGAGTCAGGTGCGTAGTACAAGGGATCCTCCCTTGCATTTCCCTTAAGCACTCTTTCACGACATATTTTACTTCATATACATGATTGGAGTTGCTCCTGAGGCGTTCGTAACTATCACATACTTCTGTGCACTTCATTCTATTTTCGAAGCGAGATCCTTCACCACGCAGACAAGGTCGCTTAACGTCAAGCTTGCTGGCAGTGCAAGCATTAGCAGGCAGAACATACGTCAATAAACTACAGATCGCAACATTCCTACATAGAATATCAGACTGCAGCTCCCCGCCCCAGTATGCCCTGGGGGCTTTGGTTCACTAGTCTGTGCCAAGCACAGACGGGCACCCGCGCTATCGGTTACTTGGCCAGTTACCTCCTGGCTCACATCGGTTGCCACGCATTCTTTTGAGTTTTCTAAATTTCCACTCAACAGCGCTTGTACGCAAACCGCCTTCTTCACTACGCCTGTCGTTTCTTTTCCTGTCCTCGTTTTCCTCCTTCTTTTCTATCTTATCTCCCCAATGCATCTGTCCCCTCTTACCTTTGCAACTTATTTTAAACATATGCATTCTCCCCTCCTTGTCTTTTAGCTGAAGCCATTAGACATATGCAATTCGTTTAGTTCCAAATTCGTTTTTTAATGAATTTTGACAAATTAATTAATTCCAAAAATTCAGAATTTCTGAATTTTTCAATATACAAAATTTCGAATTTCTGAATTTTGAATTTCTGAATGCTCAAATTCGAAATTTCGGAAATTTGGAATTCCGAAATTCGAAATTTCAGAAATTCGAAATTCGGAAATTGTAAAATTCTATATTTTGGAAATACAAAATTTCAGAAATTCGAAATTTCGGAAATTTGAAATTTAGGAAATTCGAAATTTCGGAAATTCGGAAATTCAAAATTTCAGAAATTCGGAAAATCGTAAATTGGAAAATTTTGGAAATTTGAATTCGGAAAATTGAAATTTCAGAAGTTCGGAAGTTTGAAAATTCGAAATTAGGAAATTCGAAATTAGGAAATTAGGAAATTCGAAAATTCATAAATTTGAAAATTCGAAAATTTGGAAATGTGAAAATAGAAAAATAGGAATGAAAATCTGAAAAATCTAAATAATGGAAATCTGAAAATTCGAAAACCCCAAACTCTGAAATAATAGCTAATTAATAATAAATATTAAATTATAGGTATTGGAATTTCCTTTCAAATTTGGATGTTAGTGAACGTAACGAGTACAAATTTATCTGAAGTTACAAATTATCTGAAATAACGAGCTATGAGTAAGCGCTCTATGGGAGCGTGAAACGCGTTAGCGGTTATGCTGCATTATCCCAACAAAGCCATGTACGGATTTTAATCATGTTATTACTTTTTCAATAAAGAGGATTTTATTTTTCACTTTTCCAATCCGGAGTGCGGCTGTCCAGATTTTTCCATCACACACATATCTGAAATAACGAATGCCGTATCTAAACGAATGGAACATAACGATCTAATAATAATAAATAACAATAATAATAATAAAATCTTTTTATTATTATTATTTATTATTAATTTGTTCCATTCCATTTGTTTAGATGCAGCATTTGTTATTTCGGATAATTCGTAACTTCAGATAAATTTGTATTCATTACATTCACAAACAGCCAAATTTGAAAGGAAATTCCAATACCTATAATTTAATAGTTAGTTATTATTAGTTAGTTATTATTTAGATTTTTACTGATTTTCTTTCTTTTTTTCAGATTTTCGGATTTTTGAATTTTTGAATTTCCGATTTTTCGAATTCGGCAAATTTTGAAATTCGGAATTCGAAAATTCGAAAATTCAGAAATCCGAAAATTCTAAATTTTCGGATTTCTGAATAAAGCAAAAAAGAATGAAACGAAAACAAAAACGAACAAATTTTTTGTCAGTGCTCATGTCTAGAAGCCATGTCGCAGGCCGACAGCGAAGACTTCACCTCCACCCCGCCGCCACCCTCTGCGGGTTCAGGAAGTGGCGGCACTCAATCTCCCAGAGCTTGGACCATTCCCAAGCTCACAGTAGAACTGCGGCTCAGTGGTATTTCCTACCCTGCCACAGCTAGGAAAGCCAAGCTTTTTAGGCTGCTATTCCCACTGCCAGCAGCAGCCCTACCAGGCACCCAGGCATCACTGCAGTCTATATCCTCGACTATTCAGAGAGTCAGCCCTATTGGACTTGCCGAGGGCATGTATTCTAATGAACTTCGTTAGTGTATGGTTTGTCCACGCCTCATTGTTCTCACATCCCAAGTTTGAACTCCCTAATACCCACAGAAAAATTTTCCCTTCAGAAATTTCGGAAATTCGGAAATTCAAAATTTCAGAAATTCGGAAAATCGTAAATTGGAAAATTTTGGAAATTTGAATTCGGAAAATTGAAATTTCAGCATTCGTCCGTTGACCTAGCCATTCAAGCCATCGTTAGTATACGAGTAGGCACTTGGCGGTCCAAACCAGACATCTCAGACGCTTTCAAATTATGGCCCATCGAGCCATCCCTCTAGCGATGGCATAGGGATCAAGGGGAAAGGCTTATTTTATTTCGCCACCAAATTGTCATTTGGTATTAGGAAAAAAAAACAAAAAAACACAGCCCGTGACTGTTCGATACTTTTTCCCAGTCCCTTTCCTGGACCCTGTCACATCAGGCACGTTGCCAGAAAGTCATACACTATCTTGATGACTTACTGCGCATCGAAATACCCGGTGAGCCCCCAGTAGACGTTGACAGCTTAAGAGGGGTAGTTAATGTGCCCATAGCAGAGAATAAAGTGGAATGCCCGACACCGACCATCACCTTCTTGGGTGTCACGCACCATGCAGGCCAGCCTGCCTCCTGACAAGTTGACTTGCATCAGGTCGGTCGTTCACACCTTTACCCTTACTCAAGGGTGTACCAAGAGACAGCTACAATCCTTGCTGGGCATACTTGATTTCATCATGAGGCTCATCCCTCAGGGGCGGTCCTTCATATCACGCCTCTTAGTCTCCTCTCGCAGCCGCAAGATCCCGACCAAATTCCTAAGCTAGACACAGCAGCAATAGCGGATTTGTCAATGTGGTACAAATTTCTCACGAACTGGAATGGCATATTAATGTTCATTCCGTCAGCATCCTCTTCGTCACCTCGGGTAGCCACGGACGCTGCAGCCTCTACAGGCTTCGTGGCAATTTTTGGCCATCATTGCTTGCAGGGCCATGGCAACCAGAAATCCTCCTGATCCTCGGGTTCAGTCAGTCCGTCCTTCTCACTATTCAAACTCTACCCCATTGTGGCTGCAGCTCAAGTCTGGGGCAGCACCTGGGCAGGGCAAACAGCGATGTTTGCCACAGACAATCAGGCCACAGCTAATATCATATATATAGGCAGGTCCAAATCGCTAGCCATCATGTCCTTCCAGTGCAGGCTGGTGCAACTATCCCTGCAGCATCAATTCAAAGTGCACTGCATCTATATCCCGGGCAAGTGCAAAGACTTGGCCGACGCACTATCCCACCTTAACTTTGTGTCATTTTTCTCGTAGGAACCTGGAACCGATCCGACCACATCTCTTATCCCACCTTGGTCACAGCTGACACTGGATTAAAGCAACACCTACACGATGCAACCCGCCTTGTAAATCAGTCGTTATCCCGCAACACCCTGTAGGCCTATCGTATAGTCTGGAATTCCTACGGCAGGTTCCTATCCCATAACCCTGGGGCAGTGTCAGGAGATCTTAAACACATCCTGGCTTTCATAACATACGGCCACACGCAGCTGGCTCTATCACATAACACCATCAGACTCTACTTAGCTGGCATCCAGCATTTTGTCTCTTTACAGGACCCTGCCAAGCCATCCTTATTCTCTGCCCACGCAGTCAAAACCATCCTACGCGTTATCCATAGGCAGCAACCCCAAAACTAGTAGCAAGTGCCTACCCGACACTAGCGCCATCTTCAGAGACATGTCTACCATCCTGTCACGTTTCCCCTTCGGGTTACTGCCCAGCCTGGTCCTCCAAGCAGCCATCTACCTGGCCTTTTATGGCTTGTCAGGTACTACACAGACGCCATCTGACACACCATCAGAATCACGTCCTCCTGCACCTCGTAGTGTCCAAAAACACAACAGTCCAGTCCCGGGCTAGATATCAAGCTATTCCAGACTCACAACACCTGGTGCCCAGTGGCCCTTCTAGACCAGTCGTTATCTCATCTGCCTCACCAGTTGGAGTCTAGCCCATTGCTACTTTTCCTTACCAACCCTCTGAGTGGTATCCACTTCACCGGACACATTAGGATCCTCTCGCTTAACTTAGGCCTTGACCCCGGCCGATAATCTGGATATTCCTTCCGGATCGGAGCAGCGTCAGCAGCATCACAACACAGGGTACCGGACCATGTCAATAAGAGAATGGGCAGGTGGAAATTCCACTTGCTTTGCCCGATACATTCCGAATGCGCAAGCAGAAACGTTACAAGCCTTCAGCAAGCTTGCCCAGTAGTACGTTATCAGCTTAAATAAATAATTACCTCCCTAACCAAGTATTTTGCCCCCTTCTCTTGGCATACCATCCAGCAGACCAGGGAACAATTCAGGTCTACTTTATGTTGTTAGTCTTGTGACGTGTTTATGTGGTTAACACCTCTCCCTGACATAGGGCTCAGACCATAAATAGGAAGGCCAGTATGGTGACCTGAAATTATGGAAGGAGCCCGGAAGTATATAGGCAGACCACCCACACTGGTCTTTGTCTGTTCCAGTGCGCGGTACCCACACACCCATTCCTCTTCTTAGAGCACTTCTCTTAAAACACTTTCTCCACAAAACCATCCACTTGGGTATGCCCCCCTCTCTTAGCATACCGTCCAGCAGACCAGGGCACACTTCAGGTCTACTTTATGTTGTTAGTCTTGTGACGTGTTTATGTGGTTTACATCTCTCCCGGACATAGGGCTCCGACCATAAATATACATATATCTATATATACACACACACTAAAGCAGGAAGCAATATACATTGGCCCGGAAGTGAATCTGTACACAGGAAATAGGTGTGTGGTTTTAGGCCAAATCATTTAGACATACACACATGACCCACACAAACACCACCCCATGTAAAAATAAATGAAAAATTATCTTAATTTGCAAATAAGGATCATCTCTTCCTGAGAAAACAGTGAGCGGGGCATGGTGGTGGGAAGAAATTAGCAGCAGAACAAGCAACTTCCTGGAGGGGCGAGATGTCATTCCTGTGTGCTGGCCACCGCTTCCATGAACCAGATATGCGCCACGGGTACATACCTCCGGGCACACAGCAGTTGTGCATCTCACATACACAACGTTCGTGCATCTAGATGCATTTGGCGCATCTAGCTGCAGGAACCCAATTTTTATGGAAATTAATAGTAAAACAGATGCAGAATTCCAGGACTGGACTAACAAATGTTTATAGTGAAAGGCAACTGGTGTTTTCTATTAAACAAGGTCTAAATGGGCCATTGACATGCATCAAAGTTGAACTTAGGAATGTGTCTTTGCAAAGTTAAACTAAATGAAATCCTTTCTAATTTTTGCTTAGGGATAGAGTGCAGAGGGATTAGAAGTCTTGTCAGTTTTTTGGGATGTCTACACCCCTGATAGGGTGAAGACACCACCCAAATTTTGCCAGCTTCTCCTTCAAATTTATTCACTTCCTGTCACATAGCCAGACAGGAAGTGAGGGTAAAACCCTACCAATGTCTTTCCTTGGGGACACACAAGTCAATCTACTGTAAATAGTTTCCCCATTAGGTAAATTGCACTCTAGCATTTTGCTGTGTACACCCCAAATTATTAGGTATCTTGGACTGTGGGGTTTATTTACTAAAGGCAAATCCACTTTGCATTACAAGTGCACTTGGAAGTGCAGTCGCTGGAGATCCGAGGGGGACATGCAAGGAAGATAAAAACTCGATGTCCGCCGGGTGCCCGCGATCGTGTCATGGAGAGAAAGAACGGGGAGATGCTTTTGTAAACAAAGCATTTCCCCATTCTGCCTAGTGACAGTGTGTTAAAGCCCAGTCCCCTAACAGTTAGAATCACTCCCTAGGACACACTCAACCCCTTCACTGCCCCTAGTGGTTAATCCCTTCACTGCCAGTGTCATTTACACAGTAATCAATGCATTTTTATAGCATCGATCGCTGTATAAATGACAATGGTCCCAAAATAGTGTCAAAAATGTCTGATGTGTCCGCGATAATGTCGCAGTCCTGATAAAAATCGCAGATCGCCGCCATTACTAATAAAAAAAATTAAAAATGCCATAAAACTATCCCCTGTTTTGTAGACACTATACATTTTGCGCAAACCAATCAATAAACGCTTATTGTGATTTTTTTTACCAAAAATATGTAGAAGAATACATATCGGTCTAAGGGAAAAAATTTTTATTTATATATTTTTGGGGGGTATTTATTATAGCAAAAAGTAAAAAATATTGCGTTTTTTTCAAAATTGACGCTCTTTTTTTGTTCATAGCACAAAAAATAAAAACCGCAGAGGCGATCAAATACCACCAAAAGAAAGCTCTATTTGTGGGGAAAAAAAGGACGTCAATTTTGTTTGGGTACAAAGTCGCACGACTGCGCAATTGTCAGTTAAAGCAATGCAGTGCCGAATCGGGTTGAAGTGGTTAATAAACACCAAAATACCTAATAATTTTGGGTGTACACAACAAAGTGCTAGAGTGCAATTTGCCTAACTAGTTAGATTGACTTGTGTGTCCCCAAGGAAAGACATTGGTAGGGTTTTACCCTCACTTCCTGTTTGGCTGTGACAGGAAGTGAAGCCCAACCTAAAAAAGCAAGGGTTCTTCTAACACTCATTTGGTTTCCCTCAAATGCCCACAATTAGAATAGGATTGTCTTGAGCTAGATTTTAGCTCAGTGCTCTAAATCAGTGGTTCACAAGCCTGTCCTCAAGTACCCCCAACAGGCCATGTTTGCAGGTTTTCCTTCATCTTGCACAGGCACTTTAAATCAGTCAATGGCTTGGTATTTTGGACAGCTATTTAAGCTAAGATAAATTCCCATAATACATGTCCTGTCGGGGGTACTTGAGGACTGAGGCTGAGAACCACTGCGCTAAAATAGAAAATTGAATACTTACCTCTCTAGAATTTTCCTTTCCTGGTGCCTATCCATGGCACCATATGCACAATTCATGCATAGGCTACCATGAAGGCACCAGGAAAGTAGCTTTTAGACAAATCACACCTTTTTTTGTTTTGCCATGCCAATCAGCCTAGTTAAGCTGCAGCTGGGAAATCTGTTGCATGAAAATTGTTTGGGGGGGAGAGTGTAAAATGCATTACTTGGATTGAGCATGCATCTGCAAAACAAATTATTAACAAAACACATAAAACATACAAATTTGATACAAATTTTATTGGTCAACAAAACAGGACTTGGAAAAGAGCAAGGAAAGCAAATACCGGTATATGTTAATTTGAGACACTAACAGAATATGGTTTTGAGGTCTGACCATTTTGCAGAGGAAATTAACAGGAATTAAAAGGACTGCGCCCACAAACGGACAGTCTCTTCAGGATTTAAACATTTATTAGTCACATATTGAGGTAGATTTTGCAAAATAATGCAGCACAGACAATTAAATCAAAGTGAAACTAACAACCTACAAACAACACACATTGACAACATCAAAAATATTTCCGTGAAAAATATCCCCCCCCCCAAAAAAATAAAATAAACAAAAGTAAAAAATACTTGCTCTAAAACACATCTGTTTTGCAAAGACATAACAAGCAAAATACAAAGAGAAAATACATGAAATACATGTGTTACAAACTCTATAAGGACACCCAAATGTATTCTCTTGAGACTGACACACACAATCTGGCCTCTTTTCAGGGCAAAGTAAAGAATGCTATCTGCAAGCTTTATATAACATAGGTTTGTGTGCTGATGAAGCAATTGAAAATACATGCATAGTCCATGAAACACACAACATGCAAGTCCATCTAGTGTAGAGACAGAACTTCAAAATGGGTACACCTGTTAAGGATGTCCTTAAATTACTAACCCAAAAAACACACTATCTGAGCATGCCCAGAAAAATCCAAGTGCTGTTCACACACAAAAAGCACAAAAAAAAACAGTCCCTGAGCATGCCCAGATCAACCCAAATGCAGCTAGCACAAAATAAGCCACCCACCCTGTCCAAAATTAAGCACATCATCCAGCATGCTACAAAATTACAGATGGGACAAACACCCCCCAGTCCAGGGGGGGGGGGGGTGCAAACAAAGAGTCGAACATGGGCAAAAGTTATACAACAAATACCATTGCAGTCTATGGGAACTGACTTGTTAGCTTTGCTAGTCCCCACTTGGCTGGATTATATTCTAGTTATTGGCCTTAAAATGGGTATGGGGGCCCAGGTCCAACCCTGAGGGACATATATCAAGGTCACCAATTTGGCCAACACCAAAGAAGTGCCTTTAAAAATGCCAAATTGTTTAAAAGCTAGTAACTTGGGGGGGGGGCTTACTCTGCCTGTAAAGTGGTGCATCTGTAGCATGTATCCAAAATGCTGCTTCAAAGATGTACGGCTTTAGAGAAAACTTACAAGTCTGCATTGCAGCTGCAAGATTTTAACCCAAAACAAAAAAAAACCTGCCCCCCCCCCCCCCCCCCCCAATACAAACAAGGCCATTTGGGTCTGTTAAGGCTTAAAATGAACCCCCACAAGAAAAATACCACCCCAAACTTAAAAAATATTGTGCCCCTCCCACACACTAACAAACCCCTAGCCAAACACACAGCAAGCCAGCCCATGAAAGGGGAGTGCATGTTTGGGGGCAGGAGGGCCTCGGGCATACCAAGAATCAACCACCTTGTTCCCATATTCAGGGGGACAAGGGCCTCTTCCACACAACCCTAGACTGGGGTTGTGGGGGGCTGCAGACAGGGGGCTTTACAGAATGAGGAAAGCCCCTTTAAACTAGTGGGTACAAGGTGCTTTGTGGTTGGTAACATGCCCCAAAGGCAGCCAGCTATGTTGAGTGGATGGGGCCTTGTACGGTTCAGGAGGTGGTTGGGCTATCGCTCTTCTCGCCCCTTTTCTAGCTGGCCCTGTTGTATGCTCTGAAAAAGGATGTGGTTTGGACTGGTGAAGGCAGCTCACAGCCTTTTGAGAATGGAGTTCCCCTTTAAAAGCAAAAGCTAGCCCATGGAAATCCAAGAGGTTAAAGGGGGAGACAAGAGCATTGGAGAATGGAGTGTGGCGTTCCCCTTTGAAAGCAAAAGTTAGCCCATGGAAATCCAAGGGATTAGAGGGGGGAGACAAGAGCATTGGTGAATGGAGTGTGGAGTTTCCCTTTAAAAGCAAAAGTTAGCCCATGGAAATCCAAGGGATTAGAGGGTGGAGACAAGAGCATTGGTGAATGGAGTGTGTAGTTCCCCTTTAAAAGCAAAAGCTAGCCCAAGGAAATCATATGCATTAGAGGGGGAAGGTTAAATGCCCTTTTAGGAGGAGCTAGAGGAGCGGGAGTCTTTTTACATAATTTTAACAAGGTGCATGTCACATGTTGGCAATGTAACGTGCTAACATGACCTGTGTGCAAATCTCATTTAAAAAATAAATAAAGGTGAACCAGCTTGAAAAAAAAATTGTCAAGTTTAGAGGTGCGCCCGTTCAACCCATGCAATTGCATGTACGTTGCTTAACATTTACTAAGATTTTGGCCGCGCAGTGAACAAACTCATGTGAACGAGCGCAAGAGCCGCTTGCACATACACACTGCTTACATTGATCTTACGCAGTTCTAAACTTACTTGCAGGCACAGCAGGCTTTCGCTGAAAAAGTTACTTTCTCATTCTATTTTGGGCATATTTGTTACTTGGGCAGTTGTTACTAAACTTCCTCACATCACCCACAGCAAACTGTGGGTCCAGCAGTGGCATCAACAGTGAAGACGACAACAGCAACGAGGACCCTGGGATCCAGACCCCTGTCCCTTTTATAATCACACAAAAACAGTGTGTTGGATCCAAGAAGCCCGCAAAGAAAAACCTAGGAAACATAATTAACTCTAACCCTCCCGTCTGGGGCAGCACTAAACTAAACTGCAATAGGCAACCTGCCTAGATACTTGGTACATGCTGGCCACTAGCTAACTTATCTCAAGAGGTTACAAAAGTACATTTTGTGTATAAAAATAAAAGATGGTGTTGTCATACGCTCCCCACTTATCTCCTGCACATATTGCTCACTGTTACATCCTCCAAACTTATCTCCTGTACATACTGCCCGCTGTCATACCTTATGCCAGGGGTGTCCAAACTACGGCCCTCCAGCTGTTGCAGAACTACACTTCCCATGAAGCATTGTAAAACTCTGAAATTCACAGACATTACTAGGCATGATGGGAATTGTAGTTCCTGAACAACTGGAGGGCCATAGTTTGGACACCCCTGCCTTATGCATTCATCCCCTGCACATACTGCCCGCTGTCATACCCTATGTTGGGGGTCCCCAAACTTTCTAAACAAAGGACCGGTTTACTGGCCTTCAAACTTTAGGGGAACCGGAATGGGGGCCAGTGGGAGTAGAAAATGTCCTGGTGTCAGTGGGAGTCAACAGCGTCCCCTTTTTGGTATTAGAGGAATAGTGTCTCATTGTTGGTGTCAGTGGGAGGGATAGTGCCTCATCATTGGCATCAGTGGGAAGAATAGTTGGTGGCAGGAACTATGCCCCACTGTTGCTGAAAGTGGAGGGATTAATGCCCCAAGGGACAGATAAAAGTAAGCAAAGGGCCACAGTTTGGAGACCACTGCCCTGTGCACTCATCCCCTGCACATACTGCCCACTGTCATACCCTGTGTACTCATCCCCCGCACATACTGCCTGCTGTCTTACCCTTAGCATGCCTCTACTGCATATACTGCCAGCTAAGACACCTCTTTTTGTTATATCTCCAGTAACAAATTTAGTTGAATTTCATTGCAAGTGTTTTGTTTGTAAGGCTTATGTCTTTGCAGCCACTCAGGTCAGAGGTAATCTTAATCCAATCCCCATTTTTATATATTTATATATCATATCATATATATATTTTATATATCATATATTTTGATCTACTTGCGGACAATGTGTAAATCTACTGCTAGTGGTCTAATACTTTACTTTTACCTTTACTGTCATTCTCAAGGTTTAACCAGATACAGAGCAGCGTTATATATCTCAAAGATGAAGTATTGCTCATGATTACAGAGACTTAGGGTGACTTTGATGCTGAGACAGAACATATCTTTTTTTATGCATACACTGTGTAGAGAATGTGGTGGTGATGTGGTTCTCTAATTACCACATTGTAATAACATAAAGCTGAAATTTAGTGACATGTTTTTAAACAGCACCAGGGATGCTACTTATCAGCAATGAAGTGTGTTCTGTGTGCTAGTGGCTTCTGTCTACAATAAAAATCCTCTGCTCCTGGATATCTCTGCAGGGGTGATCTTTGGGGGGTTAATATCAGTCACTGCAACTGTCACAAGTACTCATGAAAAGTGGCGACTATACCCACCTTTTCTGATCCTGTGCTCCATTTATAGTAGCTTATTTTATAGGTTCCCGCTGGTGCCGTTTCTTCAGGACCCGTGCTGTGACCGGCGGCTCCCGCGTGCATGCACGGGAGTGACTTCATCATGGCTCTGGCCAATCACAGCACTGGAGCCCGCGAATCCAGAAGTAACTCCGGTGAAAGATGTCAGAAGTGGGAGCGTAGTGCGGGCAGCACTGCAGGGCATCGTTCTAAGGTAAGTATTTCATAATGAGCTAGTATGCAATGCATACTAGCTCATTATGCCTGTGTCTTGCAGGTTATTTTTTTTTGGGGGGGGGGGGGTTTGGAGGTTTACAACCTCTTTAAGTCGGCTACAATATATTCATAGCCTTCTACTGCCCTCTTGTGACCATGTGTTCTGTGCTTTTGGCCTATGCCAGACATACAAAGTGTATATATATATATATATATATATATATATATATATATATATATATATATATATATATATATATATATAAACACATACACACACTTTCATCTCAAGTCAATCTGTAATACCATACACTCCACCTTCCAACAGGAAAAAGCATTCAAGTTATACAGCACTTCAATTTTTTTTCATCCACACTGGGCTGTAGTGCACTAGTTCATACCACTCCATTACGTCGGTAACCTGGAAAGCTTTTACTCACCTGTATGTGACACCAGGGAGCTTTTACCATACACACATACTGCAGCCCCCTGCTGCTTCCCACATTTATAAAGTCTGATAAATCAAAGTTTTAGTACTTTAAAAAAAAAAAATAATAAAAAAAACTCAAGGCCAACAATTATATTATTACCCGATTGGGACATAAATTTGGTGACAAGGCGTGCAAGTTACAAAGTATATGCTCAGCAATTCCGATGAGGGGGAAGTCCTGATGTCCCATCTCTGGCAGGGGGCACTTTGAGTGGTAAGTGTGCCATAATGTGCATTTATGCTGTGGATATTTGCACATTAGGACAAAACTTCCTGGGCATATCAAAAGTTCAATTCTGCTTAAAAGGCTTATCAGCAAACATCAAATCGGCAAAACAGAAACACACAAAAGCACAACAGGCCACATTTGAGAGAAATCTTTGCAAAACTGAGGAAAGTTGCTGAACTCTAATCTCTAGTCCGCATGGGGTTACACATGTGTTTTTCTGAAATTTACCTGATCCACAGTAACAGCCACAATATTGACATTTATTTTCAGTGCCTTGAAAAAGTATTCACACCCCTTGAAATTTTCCACATTTTGTCATGCTACAACCAAAAACATAAATGTATTTTTTTGGATTTTATGTGGCAGACCAACACAAAGTGGCACATAATTATGAAGTGGAAGGAAAATGATAAATGGTTTTCAAAATTTTTTACAAATAAATATCTGAAAAGTGTGGCATGCATTTGTATTCAGCACCCCTGAGTCAATACTTTGTAGAACCACCTTTCACTGCAATTACAGCTGCAAGTCTTTTTGGGGATGTCTCTACCAGTTTTGCAAATCTATAAAGTGAACTTTTTGCCCATTCTTTTTTGCAAAATAGCTCAAGCTCTGTCAGACTGTATGGAGAACGTCTTTAAACGGCAATTTTCAAGTCTTGCCACAGATTCTTAATTGGATTTAGGTCTGGACTTTGACTGGGCCATTCTAACACATGAATATGCTTTGATCTAAACTATTCCATTGTAGTTCTGACTGTATGTTTAGGGTCGTTGTCCTGCTGAAAGATGACCCTCCACCCCAGTTTCAAGTCTTTTGCAGACTCTAACAGGTTTTCTTCTAAGATTGCCCTGTATTTGGCTCCATCCATCTTCCCATCAACTCTAACCAGCTTCCCTGTCCCAGCTGAAGAAAAGCATACCAACATGACGCTGCCACCACCATGTTTAACGGTGGGGATGGTGTGTTTAGGGTGATGTGCAGTGTTAGTTTTCCGCCACTCTTATGCCCCGTACACACGGTCGGACATTGATCGGACATTCCGACAACAAAACCCTAGGATTTTTTCCGACGGATGTTGGCTCAAACTTGTCTTGCATACACACGGTCACACAAAGTTGTCGGAAAATCCGATCGTTCTGAACGCGGTGACGTAGAACACGTATGTCGGGACTCTAAACAGGGCAGTAGCCAATAGCTTTCATCTCTTTATTTATTCTGAGCATGCGTGGCACTTTGTGCGTCGGATTTGTGTACACACGATCAGAAATTCCGACAAAGGATTTTGTTTTCGGAAAATTTTTTAGCCTGCTCTCAAACTTTGTGTGTTGGAAAATCCGATGGAAAATGTGTGATGGAGCCTACACACGGTCGGAATTTCCGCCAACAAGGTCCTATCACACATTTTCCGTCGGAAAATCCGACCGTGTGTACGGGGCAATAGCGTTTTGCTTTTAGGCCAAAAAGTTCTGACCAGAGCACCTTCTTCCACGTTTGCTGTGTCCCCTACATGGCTTCTCACAAACTGCAAACGGGACTTCTTATGGCTTTCTTTCAACAATGGCTTTGTTCTTGCACCTCTACCATAAAGGCCAGATTTGTGGAGTGCACAACTAACAGTTGTCCTGTGGACAGATTCTCCCACCTGAGATGTGGATCTCTGCAGTATCTCTAGAGTTACCATGGGCCTACTGGCTGCTTCTCTGATTAATGCTCTCTTTGCCCAGCCTGTCAGTTTAGGTGGACGGCCATTTCTTGGTAGGTTTGCAGTTGTGCCATACTTTTTCCATTTTCAGGTGATGGATTGAACAGTGCTCTGTGAGATGATCAAAGCTTGGGATATTTTATTATAACCTAACCCTGTTTTAAATTTCTAAACAACTTTATCCCTGACCTGTCTGGTGTGTTACTTGGCCTTCATGTGCTGTTTCTTCACTAAGGTTCTCTAACAAACCTCTGAGGGCTTCACAGAACAGCTCTATATATACTGAGATTAAAATTACACACAGGTGGACTCTATTTACTAATTAAGTGACCTCAGAAGGCAATTGGTTCCACAAGATTTTAGTTAGGGGTATCAGAGTAAAGGGGGCTGAATACAAATACACACCACACTTTTCACATATTTATTTGTAAAAAAATGTGTAAACCATTTATCATTTTCCTTTCACTTCACAATTATGTGCCACTTTATGTTGGTCTATCACATAGAATCCCAATAAAATACATTTATGTTTTTGGTTGTAACATGACAAAATGTAGAAAATTTCAAGGGGTATGAATACTTTTTCAAGGCACTGCAGTTTGAAACAGTGGTGAATATTCCTAGGAAGTGTACATATTCGCCAGCACACCAAGAATCTTCAATTACCATCCAAACATTTTTATTGCACAGGGATCACATCACAAAGACAGTGGAAAAACAGAATATATGTACATCAACCACCAATCAGAATATGAGAAAAATGGTGCCACCCTCATCCTCTGACGTCAGATGACGTAAAATCCCACCAAAATATATTCAAAAACTAAAACTGGTAATCGCTACAGCACCCACTACTGATGAGCCTTGTTTACCAGGAACGTGTGCGATAGGAATATAGACAAGAATATCCCTAGGAGTCGCCTTCCTGCCTGCGTGATTATTCAGCAAGACACTCTCAAATCAACAAGGACACTGGTAACAGTTTGTGTGACAAAAAGAGAAACCTTAAAAGGATAAGTTCACGTTAAAAAAAAAAAATGCACATTTATAAAAAAATATAAAAAAATATAAAAAAGTATAAAAAATGTGCATTTATTATATTTTGTTAGGGGAAAGCATTACACCAGTGATCATCAGATTGTTGATGCCATGCAGGTCTCCTGCAGATCTGACAGTGTATCAGCTTGCTTGTACCTCGTACGAGGAAGCTGATACATTCTGACAGGAAGACACAATGAACTACCACAGCGCCGTGGTAGTTCATTGAAAACTACAAGCCGACAGCCACAAAGGCTGCTGGACCTTGTAGTTTTCCATTCACAGAGGACTGTGAATGAGTGACGCGGCCGAGTGGGTGGAACGTCTTTTTTGAATTGAGGCAGCAGACACGGGGAGAACATCCCTGGACTGCTGACACCGCAAGGATGGGGGTAGGGGGGTAGGGGGGCATGGGGGGGGTCGGTGCATTCATAACATGTTACACCCTGAATATGGGTGTAACATGTTATGAAAGGTAAACTTATCCTTTAACATTTGTTAGGCCTATTCACAAGAGTATAATATGTCTGGGGATATACCTGTGAAACCTGGAAATCAAAAAAACAGATCGGACAAAAAACGGATGTAAACTGACAATTGGTCAGTTTTTCATCCGTTTTTGCTTTGTTAGTGGATGTAAAAAAAAAACTGATGAAAAACGGATGAACTGAACTGATAGAAAAACGGATGAACTGAACTGATGAAATGAACGGTCCGGTCCGTATGTGTGAAAGGATTCTAAGGCCCCTTTCACACAGGGCTGTCCGTTTTCAGGGACTCCACTTGCTCAGCAGGGACCGATCCGTTGATCCCCGCTAAGCCGGCGGATGACAGGTCCGTCTCTGCTTTCTGTGCAGGGATGGACCTGTCAGAGCCCTGTTGGGGGATCGGATGAAAATGGACCGCTTGTCCATTTTCATCCGATCTGCTAGACAGATGGAAAATAGGGTTTCCATCTGTCTGCATTTAGCGGATCGGAGAGGATGTCAGCGGACATGTCACCGCTGACATCCGTCGATCCATAGAGGTGAATGGAGCGGCCGTTCAGGTCCGTCTGCAAAACTGACAGGCGGACCTGAACGGTCCGTCGGGGTTAAGGAGCCCATCAGTTCAGTTTGTCTGTTTTTTTTTTTATCAGTTCTTCCGTTTTTCATCAGTTCAGCTCATCCGTTTTTCATCAGCTTTTTTACATCCACTACCAATGCAAAAATGGATGAAAAACTGACCATTTGTCAGTTAACATCCGTTTTTCGTCCGATCTGTTTTTTTGACAGATGAAAAATAGATGATCATCCGTTTTTTCATAGAAATGCATTGATGTCCGTTTTTCATCTGTCAACAGATGGATGAAAAATGGATGAACGGTCCGTAGGTGTGAAAGGGGCCTTAGGATCTCAACTTGCTTCTGGGTCCAGTGCTGAGCAGCTGCCATGCCGCTTAGTGAACACCAGCAGTCGCTCAATTAGCACAGGCGCCATTCAGAGAACTTTGCCTTCTCTCAATGAATGCAAAGTGTTCTTTGATTGGACAAGGTTGAGATTGTGGCGTCACTGCCCACCCCTCCACATCATCCAAACAGAGAAAGCTTTGTATTAATTGAGAAAATGCAGAGAGTTATCTGAATTGTTCCCAATCTGAGAGAGCGACCTGCTGTCTTTACAATGCGGCTGGGCAGCCAGTGGAGATTACTGTAGTAGCATTCCTACTACAGTGATTTCCAGCTTCCAAAGGGATACCACACAGGTATGATGCATATATACTTACATTGCTCCAAGCTGGACCAATGCAGCTACAAAAAAATTGTTCTACCTAAACGTCAGCTTTTAACCCTTTTGTGACAAGAGGACTAAACTCGCAGAATTAAATAATTTTACACTTTTTAAAAGATATATGATTTTTATTTGATGATAAATGGACTAAAAAGTGAAAAAAAATATGTATGCTCAACAGCTATATATATATATATATATATATATATATACACATATATACACACACACACACACATAATCTCACAAAAGTGAGTCTTTTCATGTGACAACACTGATGAAATGACACTTTGTTACAATGTAAAGTAGTGAGTGTACAGCGTAACAGTGTAAATTTGCTGTCCCCTCAAAATAACTCATCACACAGCCAATAATGTCTAAACCACTGGCAACAAAATTGAGTACACCCCTAAGTGAAAATGTCCAAATTGGGCCCAAAGTGTCAATATGTTGTGTGGCCACCATTATTTTCCAGCACTGCTTAACCCTGTTGGACATGGAGTTCACCAGAGCTTCACAGGTTGCCACTGGAGTCCTCTTCCACTCCTCCATGACGACATCACAGAGCTGTTGGATGTTATAGTAAGCCCCACATGTGCTCAATAGGGTTTAGGTCTGGAGACATGCTTGGCCAGTCCATCACCTTTACCCTTAGCTTCTTTAGCAAGGCAGTGGTCGTCTTGCAGGAGTGTTTGGGGTCGTTAAGTTGGAATACTGCCCTGCGGCCCAGTCTCCGAGGGGAGGGGATCATGCTATGTTTCAGTATGTCACAGTATGTGTTGGCATTCATGGTTCCCTTAACCACTTGCCGACCGCCGCACGCCGATGCTTACCGGAGCCGTCGTTAGCGGCGGAGGCGATCACGTCCTTCTCAGTGCTGTGCCTGGAGACGAGTGAGGCTAAGATGGCGCCTACTCGTCTCCATGACACTGCTGGGCGGAAGCGACGTCAAAACGTCACTTCCGCCCATACGTCTTAAAGGCACATTTCTTTCAGTGTCATTTTTTTAAACGACTTTATTTATTTATTTTAATTTTTTTATTGCATTTTAGTGTAAATATGAGATCTGAGGTCTTTTTGACCCCAGATCTCATATTTAAGAGGCCCTGTCATGCTTTTTTCTATTATAAGGGATGTTTACATTCCTTGTAATAGGAATAAAAGTGACACAATTTTTTTTAAAACAGTGTAAAAATAAATAAAATAATGTAAAATAAATAATAAAAATAAATTTATTTTTTTTTAAAAACTCCCTGTCCCAACGAGCAGAAGTGAACGCATACGCGAGTAGCGCCTGCATATGAAAACGGTGATCAAACCACACATGTGAGGTATCGCCGCAATCATTAGAGCGAGAGCAATAATTCTAGCCCTAGACCTCCTCTGTAACCCAAAATATGCAACCTGTAGAATGTCACCTATGGAGATTTTTGAGGGTAAAAGTTTGACGCCATTCCACGAGTGGGCGCAATTTTGAAGCGTGATATGTTTGGTATCAATTTACTCAGTGTAACATTATCTTTCACAATTTAAAAAAAAATTGGGCTAACTTTACTGTGGTCTTATTTTTTTAAAAGTGAAATTTTTCCAAAAAAAGCACGCTTGCAAGACCGCTGCACAAATACGGTGTGAAAAAAAGTATTGCAATGACCGCCATTTTATTTTCTAGGGTGTTAGAAAAAAAAAAAACAATATATAATGTTTGGGGGTTCTAAGTAATTTTCTAGCAAAAAAAACCTGTTTTAAACATGTAAACACCTAAATTCCAAAACGAGGCTGGTCCTTAAGTGGTTAATGAACTGTAGCTCCCCAGTACTGGCAGCACTCATGCAGCTCCAGACCATGACACTCCCACCACAATGCTTGACTGTAGGCAAGACACACTTGTCTTTGTACTCCTCACCTGGTTGCCGCCACACACGCTTGACACCATCTGAACCAAATAAGTTTATCTTGGTCTCATCAAACCACAGGACATGGTTCCAGTAATCATGTCCCTAGTCTGCTTGTCCTCAGCAAACTGTTTGGGGGGCTTTCTTATGCATCATCTTTAGAAGAGGCTTCCTTCTGGGACGACAGCCATGCAACCAATTTGATGCAGTGTGCGGCTTATAGTCTGAGCACTGACAGGCTGACCCCCCCACCTCTTCAACCTCTGCAGCAATGCTGGCAGCACTCATAGGTCTATTTCCCAAAGACAACCTCTGGATATGACACTTAACACGTGCACTCAACTTCTTTGTACGACCATGGCGAGGCCATTTATGAGTGGAACCTGTCCTGTTTAACCACTGTATGGTCTTGGCCACCGTGCTGCAGCTCAGTTTCAGGGTCTTGGCAATCTTCTTATAGCCTAGGCCATCTTTATGTAGAGCAATAATTCTTTTTTTCAGATCATCAGAGAGCTCTTTGCCATGAGATGCCATGTTGAACTTCTAGTGACCAGTATGAGAGAGTGAGAGCGATAATACAAAATTTAACACACCTGCTCCACATTCACACCTGAGACCTTGTAACACTAACGAGTCACATGACACCAGAGAGGGAAAATGGCTAATTGGGCCCAATTTGGACATTTTCACTTAGGGGCGTACTCACTTTTGTCACCAGCTGTTTAACTACTAACTACTTTACATTGTAGCAAAGTGTCATTTCTTCAGTGTTTTCACATGAAAAGATATAATAAAATATTTACAAAAATGTGAGAAGTTTACTCACTTTTGTTAGATACTGTAAAACATACCTCCCAAATTTCTGAGTAGAAAAAGAGGGGCATATATTTAGGAAAAAGTATGTAGGCAAAAGACATTATGTGGACCATGAAGAATTATTAAAACAAAAAAACCCTACAAGTACAATTTTTTTATCACTACTTTTTCTTTTGGCTCAATGGCACATGGGGCATTTATCTCTATGCAGGAGATTTTGGCATTTTGGTGCAGGTGAAAGGCAAAGGTTGGCTGTCCAGTCACACTGCCACAGCCTGGAAAGGTGTAGCGGAGGGGAAACGCTGCTGTGGCTGGATGGTGCACCAAGTGGTATTAACATTAACCTCCCTGGCGGTATGATTATTTCAGATTTTAGGTGCTGAAAGCGGTACCATTATTTTTGCATGGAAATGTGGCGTTTTATATTGTAGGCCTGTAATTCTTAGGAATAACTCACTGAAATCTGTCCAAACAAGAGTCTAGTAGACATCCTGGTTATGATAAAGTTTGAAACACAAAATCATAAATTATAATATAATACATAACTATAAATAATAACAAATAATAATATAATAGTAATAATACTTTTTATTCAATAAATTTTAGTAAATAATATAAATCAAAAACACTGACATTTTTTTTGGCCAAACAAGAGTGCAATATTAGTAGTCATATTGCTTTAGTAAATGTCTCGGGTATGGTAAATTTTAAAACAGGGTACAGCGCAAAGTCCGACGTCACAGTCAGGACAGTAAAACCGGGTTTCTTTTCTGACTTTCCTTCCTGTGTCGTCACGTTTAGAGCAGCAAACCACACACATCCTTGTGGGTGCTGCCTTCTTTTCCGTTGGTGGAATGTGGTCCATAAAGTGTCGACCTGTCAGACGTTCCGGGTTCACAACGCCAGCAGCACAACGTCCAGATCGATTTACAGTGGTTGGTGTTTGGTGCTTCAGAAATATGAGTTCTGCAACTTTCCAAACGAAGTCTGCATGAATCACAGGCCTGTCACTCTTTTTTTTTAGAAGAATGAAAGTGTTCCACAGGCACTGTTCAAGAAGATGCCTGAAGATTTTTTTATAATATTTTTTTTGTTGCTTTCTCATAGCAGGGTAAAAAGTCATGGCCTGGTCAGCTCTGTCAACACCTCCCATTGTGTTGTTGTAGTCCATTACGAGTTGAGGTTTCATAACATCTTTTCCACCTTTTGTATGT
This sequence comes from Aquarana catesbeiana, assembly GCF_042186555.1. Lineage (NCBI taxonomy): Eukaryota > Metazoa > Chordata > Amphibia > Anura > Ranidae > Aquarana > Aquarana catesbeiana. Next base: position 98,693,614 of record NC_133336.1, on the reverse strand, counting down.
ACCATGAGAGTAGAGGTGTTGTGAATGGTACTCATTAGGCACACATCTTTTTTTATCTCACCATCTTAGTGCCATCATTTTGCCTTTTTGCCAGGCAACTATTTCTCCTGCAGTGAGCTTTTTTTTGGCAAAGGTTGGCGGCATGTCACGCCGGTTAGCTCTAACAGTCCCGTATGCATCCGTCTTCTGTTGTAGAAGGAACTCATAGAGTTCTGGAGAAGTATAAAAATTATCTGTGGTTACACAGTACCCCTGATTCAACAATGGCTCAATCAAAGTGAGAACAGAAGCGGTTGCCATTCCATATTGACTGAATCTGTCGTTGAATTTGGTCCCTTTCCCAGTGTGAAGGACCGAATTCCATATATAACCAGTGCTGGCTTCACAGAGCATGAATGATTTTATGCCGAATCGTGCTCTCTTAGACGCGATGTACTGTATCCAGCTAAGTCTACCTTTGTAGGCCATAAGACTTTCGTCGATACTGACGTCTCTGTCTGGTATATAGGTCTGCTAGAAATTTTTCAGAATATAATATATAATATAATATATAATATAATTTGATATAAGTCCCAAATTTTTTTCAGTTTTGGAGCTGGATGAGAAGTCTCATCAAATTCGTCATTATTTTGAAAATGCAGATATTTCATTATGAGTGAAAATTTGTATTCCGACATTATGGTGCCAAAAAAAAGGAGTGGCTAATATTTTGTTGGTTGTCCAGTACCATTTCTGCAGGGGTTTCCCCACTACTCCCTGGAGAATAATTAGGCCCAGAAACTTCCAGATGTCCTCCTTGGTCACTGGTTCCCATTTTCTGCTCCTTGAAAACCTCTGAGGTATAGCAGCTTGTTGTTCCTGGTACCGATTGGTCTGTAACAATTCTTTCTATGACTTCATCAGTCAAAAAGAGTTGGAGGTATCCCAAGGGGCTGTCATCTTCAACCTCCACTTTTATACCAGGCGCTCCGGTAAACGGGAATCTTGGGGGTGCTGTGTGCTCTGTACCGCAATCAATCGAGCACCAAGTCCGCACATCGCTGGGCAAAGTCGCAGGATCATCGCTGAAATCGCTTTCCGTGCCTGATGACGAACTTCCCCATGATTCGCTATCACTCACATCTGCAAGCGATTCTGTCTCGCTGTCGCTGTTTTCCAGCAGGTCATATGTCGCTTTTGAGGTTGAAGCGCGCTTTTTGGATGCCATGGTCGCTCTGCAGTTTCCAGACACAAAGTACAGTAAAACTGCAGGCAGGGGCACTGGACAAAGCACTGGGGGGCAATCTGAGGTCAATTTTATTATATTTATTATATTTAGTAATGTAATCCAATAGGATTACAATGTATCAGTGTGTTTGTGTTATATACATTTGAATTTGCCGCCGGTTCCACCCCCTGCATCGCTACGCTCGCAGGGAACGGAAGCCAGGGCACACAGTGGATCGGGCGGAAGATCCGGCCGCCGAACACAGCGGGAGAACATTGGGGGATCCCGGAGACAAGGTGAGTCGCGTCTTCCAGGATCCAGCGATGCGATCCCGAGTCTGGCTCGGGGTTACCGCTTTTGGTACTAAAATCTCACCCCGAGCCAGACTCGGGAATACCGCCAGGGGGGTTAAGAGCAATAAATATTTTAACAATTAAATATTTACAAAAACGTGAGGCATGTACTCACTTTTGTGAGATACCATATATAAAGAAAAAAAAAAAAAATACAATGTATTTTTTTTTTTAACATTCTGTATATCACTTTAAAGATCACCGCCTGCCAACTGCTTCTGTCAAAGTGCCTGCGAGGCACAATGGTGGTTCAGCTAGCCTCCTTTAGCATGCTTGTAAACAAAGGCACATGATCGCTTTGATTGCCTATTATAGTGATCACATGATTGAGAACAATGCTTATTGGCAGTGTCAAATTAGGCACAGTAGGCACTGACCTATGGGCCCTACGCCAAATGGATTCAAATATTAATTTTTTCTTGGAAAAAAAAATATACAATGAAGCTTTCTTTGTATTTTTTAGAACACATAGGGGGTTATTTACCAAAGGCAAATTCACTTTGCACTGAAAGTGCACTTGGAAGTGCAGTCACTCTAAATCTAATGGGTAGATCTGAAATGAGTGGAAGCTCTGCTGATTTCATCATCCAATCATGTGCAAGCAAAAATGCTGTTTTTGATTGTCCTTGCATGTCCCCCTCGGATCTACAGCGACTGCACTCCCAAGTGGACTTTCAGTGCACTTTCAAGTGCGCTTGCAGTGCAAAGTGGATTTGCCTTTAGTAAATAACCCCCATAGATTGCTACATGAATTGCTCCTAAAATGTGGTCTGATTTTGCAAACGTACAAACTAGCCTTACCTAACAAATGGACATTGCCAATACTATGTATGCAGCATGGGTACACAAAAAAATTACATAGTTATGTTAAATCTGCCCCACATTTCCTGCCTTTGAACAGAACTTCAGGTATTAAAGAAATTGCAAACTCATTTTTTTTTTTTTTAAACAAACAGATTTATAATTACCTGCTCTGTGTAATGGAATTGTCACTGCAGACGGGTACAGACCTGTGTATAACGGGGGTAGGGTTGCCACCTCATCCCTTTTAACACCGAACACATATTAAATTACACAGGTTCTGTGGATGATTAAAGGTAGTAATTAAACTCACTTGGTGCCTTATGTGCATTAAAGCGGAGTTCCACCCAAAAATGGAACTTCAACTTATCCGGTACCTCCCCCCCTCCGATGTCACATTTGGCACGTTTCAGGGGGGAGCAGATACCTGTCTAATACAGGTATTTGTTCCCACTTCCGGTGATAGATCGTCGCATAATCTGCAGTGATCTACACCATGTCCAGCCCCTCCGCGCCCCCTCATCACTGTCTTCTGGGAGACACCAAGGTCCCAGTAGACAGCAGGGACCAGTCAGGACGCGCAGCGCAACTCGTGCATGCAAGGCTTCATTTCCTGATTCCCTTACTGAAGATGGCAGCCCCTCCACCTGGGAGCCGATAGACGGGTCGGCTTCGGGTGAGGACATCGTGGGTGCCCTGGACAAGTAAATGTCCATATTTTAAAAGTCAGCAGCTGCAGTATTTGTAGCTGCTGACTTTTTTTTTTTCAGCAGAACTCCACTTTAAATTAGCCTCAGAACCTGTGTAATGCATATGTCTTTGGGTTTAAAGGGATGAGGTGGCAACCCTAATGGGGGAGGCAGGGGCTATACTTTTACCTAAACATTTCAATGCAAGGAATTTCTTGCTCTACTGTCACATGGAAAGGAAATTAGGTGAAATCTCCCAAATGTCGTGACAGAGAGCAATAAAAGGTTAAGTTCGCCTTTTGCAAAAAATAAATAAATACCACGTGTTTTCAGGTAAAAAAAAGTGCAGGTGCTGTACAGCAACATGTCATAGGTTACACCCTAAATACTAACAAAAGGTGAACTTAGCCTTTAATGGCTCCTGAAATGTAGTTTGGTTACTTAACCACTTGACAACTGGGCACTTAAACCCCCTTCCTAACCAGACCAATTTTCAGCTTTTGGTGCTCTCACATTTTGAATGACAATTACTCAGTCATGCAACACTGTATCTATATGAAATTTTTGTCCTTTTTTTCACACAAATGGAGCTTTCTTTTGGTGGTATTTAATCACCGCTGGGTTCTTTATTTTTTGCGCCGTAAAAGAAAAAAGACCGAAAAATCTGTAAAAAAAATACATTTTTCTTCATTTCTGTTATAATATTTTGCAAATTAGTAATTTTTCTTCATATATTTTGGCCAAAATTTATACCGCTACATATCTTTGTTAAAATTAACCCAAATCGGTGGATATTATTTGGTCTTTGTGAAAGTTATAGAGTCCAAAAGCTATGGTGCGAATATCTGAAAATTGATCACACCTGAAGTACTGACGGCCTATCTAATTTCTTGAGACCCTAACATTCCAGAAAAGTACAAATACCCCCCAAATGACCCCTTTTTGGAAAGAAGACATTCCAAGGTATTTAGAAAGATGCATGGTGAGTTTTTTGAAGTTGTCATTTTTTCCCACAATTCTTTGCAAAATCAAGGTTTTTTTTTTTACTTTTTTTTTTTTCCCACAAAATTGTCATATTAGCAGGTTATTTCTCACACACCGCATATGCATACCACAAATTACACCCCAAAACACATTCTACTATTACTCCCGAGTACGGCGATACCACATGTGTGAGACTTTTACACAGCGTGGCCACATACAGAGGCCCAACATGCAGGGGAGCACCTTCAGGCGTTCTGGAGCACCCAGGCCAATTCTGACATTTCTCTCCTACATGTAAAAATCATCATTTATTAGCTAGAAAATTACATAGAACCCCAAAACATTATATATGTTTTTTTAGCAAAGACCCTAGAGAATACAATGGTGGTCGTTGCAACTTTTTATCTCGCACGGTATTTGCGCAGCAATTTTTTAAACGCGTTTTTTTGGGAAAAAAAAATGTTTTGTGCTTTAAAAAACCAAAACAGTAAAGTTAGCCTAATGTTTTTGCATAATGTGAAAGATGAAGTTACGCCGAGTAAATAGATACCCAACATGTCACCTTTCAAAATTGCACGCGCTTGTGGAATGGCGCCAAACTTTGCTACTCAAAAATCCCCATAGGCGACGCTTTAAAATTTTTTTACTGGTTACATGTTTTGAGTTACAGAGGAGGTCTAGGGCCAAAATTATTGCTCTTGCTCTACCGATCGCAGCGATACCTCACATGTGTGGTTTGAACACCGTTTTCATATGTGGGCGGGACTTACGTATGCGTTCGCTTCTGCATGCGAGCACACAGGGACAGGGGCGCTTTAAAAAATTTTTTTTTTTTTTATTGTTTATTTTACTTTATTTATTTTAGTTTGATGCTTTTTTCCAAAAAAAAAAATTTTTGACCACTTTTATTCCTATTACAAGGAATATAAACATCCTTGTAATAGGAATATGGCATGACAGGTCCCTTTTACAGTGAGATATGGGGTCAATAAGACCCCACATCTCACCTCTAGGCTGGGAAGCCTGAAATTTAAAAAAAAAAAAAAACTATCCTGGCTTCGATCGTAGTGGTGAGTCGGTAGAAGCGCGGGAGGGGGGGACATCTCCTCTCGCCTCCCGTAAGAACGATCAAGCAGTGGAACAGCTGCTATGATCGTTCTCATGGTGTAGGGAATCACCGGCTGAAAAAGCTGATATCTGAATGATGCCTGTAGCTGCAACCATCATTCAGATATCTCCGCACAAAGTCAAGGACGTTGTATGACGGCCGGCGGGCGGGAAGTGGTTAAAACGCTTTTTTTTTTTTTAACACAAAGTTGTCCATTTATACAATATTTCTACCACATAACATGTACATACCAAAAATGACACCCCAAAATAGATTCTCCTGCTCCTCCTGAGTACGGTGATACCACATGTGTGAGACTTCCACAGCCTGGCCACATACAGAGGGCGAGTACAGCTGAGCATGGCTCAGCATGGCAGGGTATGGCGGGGTATGGCAGAGTATGGCGGGGTATGGCGGGGTATGGCAGAGTATGGCGGGGGCATGGCAGAGTATGGCGGGGGGCATGGCAGAGTATGGCGGGGGGCATGGCAGAGTATGGCGGGGGGCATGGCAGAGTATGGCGGGGGGCATGGCAGAGTATGGCGGGGGGCATGGCAGAGTATGGCGGGGGCATGGCAGAGTATTGCACAGCATTGCATAGTAGTGAGGGATGGCTGAGCATGGATGGATGGCTGGATGTCTCTGTGCAGCGCTGTGGGCACTACACATACAGCGCTGCAGACATCCATCCATCCCCCTCCCCGCTCACTGTGTACCGATCGGTACACAGGAGGGGAGGAGAGGAACCCGCGCCGGTCTGTTTACATGTGATCGCGCCGTCATTTGACGGCGCGATCACATGGTAAATGGCCGCGATCAGCGCCCATTTACCAGGATCCGTGATGCGCCGGGTCCTCCGGACCCGGCGGTCACGGATGTGTTCGGGTGCGTGCCCCAGGGGGCGCGCGAGAGGGGAATTCTGGGAGGACGTCATAGTACGTCCTCCCAGAGTTATCCAACCGCCCTGCAGCCGTCATTCGGCTATGGGCCGGGTGGTAAGTGGTTAAAGCCAAATAAGAGCATTTGTAGAAGCTTAACACACACCATTATAAATGGTTATATCTTCTGGTTTAAACAAACCTGGTCCTTGATGGAAGAAGTACATAAAGAAGACACTGTCACCCATTCAGGGCAAATGGTTAGGTTCTATAAGCCCAAAGACTGAGAAACATAATGGCTTACAGGGCCTGGTGAGAGGAGACCAGGGGGTTTCTGCTAGAAGTCTAAGTTTTTCTATGTATCAGGCTCTTCTGGGCCTGTTGGTGAAATCAGAATCATGGTTTTCATCTTTTGATCTAATTTCTTGAGCAGACAAGGCAGAATTCACACTGGATGGAAGGCATAATTTAGCCTGAACTGGGACCAGGCGACGATCAAGGCATTTGAGACTAGAGCTGTAGGATCCCTGGTTCTAGCAACAACCAGTAGCTTGTTCTTAAAGCTGGGGGCTAGGATGTCTACATCCAGAAAACCCGATTTTTGGCTAGATTAAAGACATCTCAAGGAAGTTGCCCTTGATCCAGGCAATGGTGGCTGAGGTAATCTGCTTTCCAGTTCACTCCTGGGATGTGGACCACAGAAGAAGTCACTGGACAGCAAGATTATATCCATGATATGAAATAGTTTTTCTCATCTCATGAAATAGGATTGGGCACGCTCTTAGAGAAAGAGCTCTTCCCTAGTAGAAATACTTTTTACTTGGGATGTGTCCAGGACAAGACTATTAAGCACCAAGGACTAAATTTTATATATATATATATATATATATATATATATATATATATATATATATATATATATATATATTTATTATATATATACACACACACACACACACACACACACACACACACACATATACATACACACACTATATTATATATATTTATATATATAATATATACATAAATAAATAAAAAGCTAAAATGCACCAAGGCACCCCTTTCTCCACCGCTCCTTCTTTGACCAACAGAAGCCTTAAAACTAGCTTTTCCATGAGATTGTAACCTACCAGAGTCTGGAAAGGCATTACATAAACTCCTCTGTAAGGTGTCCTCAAGAGATTTCACCCTCTGCAGGGGCAGGATGAGTTCAGAGGCTTTCCCCTTGTAATGGTGGTCATGGAGGGTTGCCAACCAATAATGGTCCTTATCCTTGATGCCACAAATTCTCGGGTCCTTTAGCAGGTTTTGAAGAATAAGGGAGCCCATGCACTGCAAGTTTGCGGAGGCATGAGAAGCAGAGTCCTTGGGGTCACTGAGGATTACAGTATTTGGAACTGCCTCCTCCCAGCCACATACTATCCCCAAGGTTTCTGAAAAAACATCTTTTAGCCTAGGTTCACATTGCTGTGGTTTCCAAATCGTGTGTTTATAGTGCTATTTGGCACTCTGATTTCATTCCTATTCCGTTGCGATTTCTGGAGACTTCTGGCGATCTGCAGATAGTATGATTTGGGCTTATTCCAATGAAAACCAAGCTGATTTGCAACATAATTCCTTTTCCTGCTAGGATGCCTTCCACTTCCTTTTTACTTCCCGATAGAGTTTAGGACACTTAGCAGAATGTTTGCTGGCCGTTACCTTACAGTAGCAGTCCTTATGGCTGCTGTTGCTTGCGTGGTACATGAAGAGGAGGAGCGTAAGCGAAGTGTGCAGAGAAGGGGTCGCTATTGGATTTACCCAATAATATCACAGCAGCAAGGCAGAATTCTGTGTGATGTATGAAGATCTTCGTACACATTCCAAATTTGTATTTATTTTTTTTTTAAACTACACCTGTATGTCCACAGCAAGGCGAGTACCCTAACCCCCTCTCTAACACTCTCACCCCAACCAATGTTCTTCTGCAAGCTTTTGTGTGTTAAATGTAACCTAACAGATGTCACCTATTTTGGCTTAAAGTTTTAACAAATTGGTACCTCCCCATTTGCAGCGTCAGACTACAAACTGTCGAATGAGTGTTTCGCCAGTAGAGCAACTGATAACATTGGAGGTGATTTTTCAACAGTACTACACCAACTCACGTTCGTTCTTTTAACATCATTCCCTTCTATTGCTCATTTGTAATAGCTAGACATGGGACGAACACCCCTCTGTTCGTTTTGCAGCAAGAACTCCCGAATAGGTACGTGTGAACGGTTCAGCCCAAACATTTGCCCAATTTGGAGGCAGAATGCACTGTGCTGCGCTCAGTGCATTGCCGGGTGGTCGTCAGGGCAAAAACCAGGCAAACACCCTGAAAAGTCAGGTGTTCGGCAAACGGACCAACAGGCAAAATGTTTGGCCCATACTCATGCTTGGTCCAAAACGTTAGCACAACCCTAGTAATAACAAGCATTCACTTATTACATAATTAACTTAGAAAAAAAAAAAAGAGTCTGATACTAATAAATGTGGTTTTAAGCAGTTTTTTTTTTATTGTAATCTTGTACATTTTTTTTTTAAGTTGGGGGGGGAATTAGACAGACAGTTAGTCCTTATAAAACATATGAAAAACAACATGGGGGGGGGGGGGGGGGGGGGGGGGGGAATATTGCCTAAACCATGTAAAACACACTCAATACAAACGGTAATTTTCTTCTGGTTAGTTTCAATTGTTTCTCGAAAACTTTTCCACATAACTAAAAATATTATAAAATTGGTGGTATGCATTTCCAGTGAACTCTGCATTGGTGCTGGTGGAAGGCACATTGTAATCCACAGATGGGTCAGTGAAGTCAGGACACTGTTGCGGAACATAGGGATAATTTGGCAAATTGGTGGCAGGCTGCATGTTTGGACAGGGGAAACTGGGGCAGGAATAAGGAACAACCTACAAGTTTGGGGCGTGTTGCCATATTCATCATAATATGGGCATTGAACAGGTGAAAAATAATGCCTAATTGGAGGGGGTTGAAAATGGTAGGGATACTGTGGTAGGTATTTGGAGGCACCCACTCATAAGCCCAAAAGCAAAATTGGCAAATGACACAGCCTTCATCTGCTCTTCATCCATTTTTTCGTGAAATTTCCTTGACTGCTTTGAGCAGTTTATCCATTGATTGTGCACACCGTTCTGCCCCTTCCATGCCCCCTTGCAGCCCAAATGGTGTTAAGGTTGCACCTTGTACTTGGGCCTGGTTCCTTGTTGCCTTTGGGCTGATATGTCCTGGTTGTTCTTGGAAATCCTGGCCTTCAAATATGTGGACTTTCATCGCCTCCTCTTCCGAATTTTGGACACTGTCTTGCCAACTAGCTTGTGTTCTGTAATAAAAATATATAACTATTCCAGCTAGGGTGATGGTATTAAGGATAGGTTTAGTGGGCCAATCAAAGACTTTAGCTTACTCCCTCATCTCCAATGTAGGTCGCAATAAATCTAGTTCCCAGGCATGAACACAGGGTGGAATGTTCTTTGCTCCCGAACCACTACGCAACTCTGTTTTCTGAGGTAGCGAGACAACCCATCTTTCATACTCTGCCACCGATGTTGTACATCTTTCACTGAAAAACATGAAGACAAGATTTCATTCACTTTTTCATTTTAGTTACTTGGCGACAGGGTATTCTTTGGCAAATCTACAGTGTTTTATATAATTCACGACACATGCAGAGTTCTATGGAATCTCTTACAAAATCTTGTGATGAAGAAGCTGACCAAAAAAGACTGGATCAACATTGCCAATTTTTTTTTTGGGAGCGATGTAACTTTCCACAATGTGCAAGGGCAATAGATGGCAAACATAAGCATCAAGCCAGTTGCTAGTGGGAATTAAAATGTATTTAAACTATAGAAAATATTACTCAATTTGTGCTACTAGCGGTTGCCGACACCAATTACTGTTTCACATACATTGATATTGGGTCATATGGCAGTAGTTCAGATTCCAGCATATTTTCACACTGCTCATTTGGAGAGTCTACGTGAAAATAGATTGGACCTTCCAGGGAACAGTCCTCTACCAGGAACTAATAGTCCTCTGCTCCTACATGTGTTCATTGGCAATGAAGCTTTTGCATTGGGTGAGCATCTGCTTAGACCATACTCCACTCGAAATTTAAATTCAGAAAATAAAATTTTTAATTACTGTTTAACCTGAGCTCATAGAGTGGTGGAATGCGTGTTTGGTATTCTGGCCAATAAATGGTGTCTACTTCATACACCAGTGCGAATTGCTCCGCATCCAATTCGCACAGCAGGAGATTGTGACCGGCTCTCTATTGAGCCGGTTTACGTATCTCCACAGTGGCTCCAGTGCAATTTGTACAGGAGCCCTGTGCCTCTTTTGGTCCCCTAAAGGTCCAAATTCAGGTTGAAAAAAAAAAAAAAAAAAAAAAAAAAAAAAAAGACGGACCTGAAAACAGTGAACGAGGACGCTCTGGACTCCTGTGAGCCGCTGCATGCTCATATGTGAACCCAGACATAATTTGAATCTGAACACTGTATGTGCTGTGAAAGCAGCTTGTGCATTACACAATTTTGTACTTCAATGAGATGGATCCCAGTACGACTCCCAATGTACACCTTCCAGTTGAAGTTGGAATGTCAGTAGGGGCTCATGCAGTGATGCCCAAGTTCAAGACCAGTTTACTTCTTATTTTGAATCTCCTACTGGTGAGGTAGCATGGCAGCAGGAAGCCATTGCCTCAAGTGTCTCACTTGGTGTTGGTCAGCTATAACAGGGGTAGGCAACCTGGGGCACTCCAGCTGTTGCAGAACTACAAGTCCCATCATGCCTCTGGAAGCATTTGTAACTGCCAGCCTTGCAATGTTTCATGAGAAATTTAGTTCAACAGCTTGAAGGCCCCAGGTTGCCTACCCCTGAGCTATGATGATTTATGCATGTGGTTTTCACCTTGTTGCCCTTTTCCAAGATTGTGATATGCTGTACAAAAATGTACCAACGTTTATATTTCTATTTTTGGATGCTGGCATTTTGCCAAAAGGGGCTCCCCCTCCCCATTCACCACAAATGTGTCAAAAAGAGTAACAGCCAGTTTGAAAAAAAAAATCTTAAAAAAAAAATAATATTTGCCCCTCGATGTAATCCATCCTCAATCACACCGCCCGCCGGACCCCAAAAAGAAAAACACAAAACACTCCCGCCTCCTGGGAAGCCTCCCGTCGTATGCTCGCTCTGCGCTTTGACTTTTTTTAATTAGACAAGGGGTGGGGTCACCCAGTGGCACCTGCCGCGATGCATGCTCGGATAAGGGTCTGGGTATTGATTTTGGGTAAATTTTGGCAAAGGGCATGGACTGGGGGAGAAATGGGGACCTCACAAGTTTTTGCTCATTAATTTTTAAAGAGCCAAGTGCTGACAATTGAACCCACAAGGCAAGTTTAAATGTGAACTGACTATTTTAATTCTGAAGAAAAGTAGTTTTTAGGGGCAGCATGTTATATACATGCTACAGATGCCCCACTTTTACAAGTAGACTAAAGGTTAGAATTAAGCTGGGGGTTAGAGCTTAGGGTTGTGGTGCAAGTGTCAGGAGGTTAGGAATAGTATTAGTGCAGTGAAACTGATATTGCCAAATTGAGCCAAAAAAAAACAAAAAAACAAACTTGGAACTTACTTTTGCTGGACTGCTCTGTGTTCAGTAAGGAACTCCAGTTCTGAAGTAGACAGAGGCCACTTTGAGCCATGCTGCATCCCGCTTGCTCCATTCTTTGTAGTCAGCATGTAGTCAGTGTTATATTGCAGGAAGCTCCCTCATTAGCTCTTTATTGCAGATAAATGTTCTTTTGGCACCTGAAGTCGCATCAATGGGACCAGGGCTTAAGGTTTGATGTATGTCTTTCACTGCTTCTATGCCTCCAAAACTGTCAAAAATCCTGTGTTCTGTGGCATCACAAGCATGGGGTCTGCATAAAGCAGTCCTTGAGAGGAAGTCCTCCCTCTTCATCTGACTGCTCTGCCTCATGTGCCCTGTCCATAATGCAACGCAGAGTAAGCTCAAGCAAGACATGCAAAAAGGCATGGTGTCACCGATGCATGCATTGTGATGTCTCATCATCCTTGTCACCTCCTCAAATGGTGCCAGTGCATGCCCTGAGCCTGTCCCGTGTGCCATACTAGCAGGTACTCAATGGCTCTCTGCTGCATGTGCAGCATTGCCAAAGTTGAGTTCCACCTGGTGGAACTGTTAATGACTGCAAATGTGTTTTGCAGTGCTTTCTTTAGGCTCATGTTACTCCCTTCCTCAACCTCAGCACAAACATAATCAAGTAATGTCTGTGCCTTGTCAAGAAGCAAGTGGCTGACGCTGTGTTCAAATAATTCAGCTGACTGCATTATACTGGGGTTTTGGCAGGAGTAGCGGTGGACAATGAGGCAGAATAAGCTGTCTTGGACTGCGCCCTAGTGTCAGCTTGGGTCAAAGAGGATGAGTATGGTTTAGTTAGCCAGTCCACCACCTCTACATGCTGTGGCTGGATAGCACAGGCAACATCACTAAACAGACAAGTGAGCCCTGACAGACCACACCCACCTTTGACTGTGGACACAGACACTGCTAGCCCCCCTCATAGCAGCACGGAAACATCTGCTTCTTCCCAGACATGGGGGGGGGGGCTTATTAGAAATGTGATTGGATGCACTTACTGAATGTAAAGTGACATTTGGTGCACTTTAACCACTTACCAACCAGTTCACATACATTTACTGCAGCAGGTTGGCTCTCCTGCGCAAACCAACGTGCCTGTACGTCGGTTTGTGCAAGGTGGCTAGCGGGGCACGTGCCGGCGGCAGCATGGGAGCGTGCCTGCAGGCATGATGTCCACCAGCAATCGCTGTGTACAGAGGCAGAACAGGGAACTGCCTATGTAAACAAGGCAATTCCATGTTCTGCCTAATGACATGTCAGAGATCTTCTGTTCCCCGATGATCTGTCATGTCCCAGTGAACCTATCCCTCCCCCCCCCAACAGTTGGAACACATCCAGGGAACACTTAACCCCTTCCCTGCCAGTGTCATTTATACATTGATCAGTGCATTTTTATAGCACTGATGTAATGTCACTGGTGTCCAAAAAGTGTAATTGGGGTTAGATTTGTCCACTACAATGTTGCAGTCCCACAAAAAAAAAAAAAAGTTCTGTGTGAGTTTGGTACAAATGCGATGCAAAATACTACTATCTGGTATGGCTGAAGTCACATTGCACAGAGATTGCATGCGATTTGCACTGCAAATCACATGAGATGTCAGAAATCGCACCAGTGAGAACTAGCCCTAAATTGAGGCCTGCCACTGACAGAAAAGTAAAACTATAAAAATAAATTTAAAAAAAAAATAAAAAATGTAGGGGAACACCAGAGTTACAGTCAAAAACTGCAGCTGACAAACCCCCCCCTCCCCCCCCAAAAAGTTTTTATAGTGCAGGGTGGGACTATAAGCACTGAGCTGTTATTGTCAATATCACTTTGTCCAAGCAGGACTCCGATAGTTCTGTGCCCCAATTGGCAAAGCCTTGCACCTGAAGAATGTGTTTGAGATGCCAGGGCCACAGGAATGGCTGAATTCACTTAAGACGTCAACAGCACTAAAAAGGTAAACATGTTCTAGGAGAAACAGACTAAAATTTTCCACCACCTGGCTGTATGCCAACCTTTCTAATGTAACCACATCACTGACCTTAGGATGAAGGGAATTAGGGACTGCCTTTGTTATGCATACCTGTGTAAAGTCAGTGACCCAGTGGGTTAGGATAACCATAGCCAAAAATCAGCCAGCTTGGACTGTCTGCAAAATCTATTGAATGAACAATCTAGGAAGGTATCCTAGCAGTGGGCAGGAGGACAAGATTTGATGCTCAAGAATGGGACTTCCCCTTTTTCAACAGTATTTTCCGTCCATCACATGGAATAGGTCATCTTACTTTAAATAAAATACGACAAGGGTTTAATATTAAACAATTTATGCTTTTTAAATGATATTTAAAGATAGGAAGATCAGACTTATCCACAAGTCATGCAGGAGAATAAAACATAAGGCTGTACTAAGTATAACCCCATTCACTGGAGTCGAATACATTATACAAAAGTGGAAGTCCTTTTTCTAGAAAAGACATAGGTTGTCACGGGGTAGGGAAAAGAGACATGAAAATGTCAGGCACTATGACCACACAAGTGTTAATTTTTCCTGCCAACGTTTGGCTCTGTGCATGAACCCTCTAGCTGATATTTATGCAAATTTATAAGCAGGACCATGTTACTGGCTAGTACACGGGCTACGTTTTGTATCACTTGCAGAAGCCCATGCACAAGATGAAACGCTGAACTGCTTGAGAAAAGATCCAGTGTTTATGACAGACATTGAAGATTCCCAAGCTGCATATGTATCAGGCTGCACTCGTAACTGTTCAGCCCTCCCAATGCTAGCAGCTGGCCTAGTTGTCCATTTTGCCAAGCACAGCACTGAGCATGTCCTTACAAAAAGGTTACCAGTCAGATGCTTTGCTCTGTGTTTGGCAAAACCTACTGTGAGACCACCATTTAAAACAAACCACTATAAACCGTGGCAGGGGAGGCAATGCACCTGCGTTGAGTGCAGACTGATGCAGGTACAGTTCAGGCAATGGAGTATAGTTCTAGAGCGTCAGCACAACACTTCAATTACTGCAGATAGCAGGCTGGAAAAATTAACTTTGGGCAAAAGCTAAATTCCGCACCGAAGACACAAGCTGGACCTCAGCGACAGTGGTAAAACAACTTAAAGTCTGTCACTTTTAAGGCCAAACTGATAATAGTTAATAAATATATTTTAAATTATAGCAAGTTTTAAAAAAATAACTTATACTTAACCCCACAAAACTGGGATAAGGTTACCCAACTAGGTATTGGCACTCTGGAAATTTAGTACTGCTGAATTGATCCAAGCTATTCATATAAAGGTTGCGTTGAATAGTAAAAGCACCAATGGTTGCCAGCTCCTAGTGTGTAAACAGTTCTGGTAAAAGTTAAATTATAGCATTCTTAGCAGCACTTCAGATAACAGTCTTGTCAGAACTTCCATGAGTTCTAGCCCAGCTTGATGGGTAAATCTTCACCATATTTCTTGATCAGTTTGCTATGGTTATGGTCAACAGACCACTGCTGGGGAAGAAATTTGGGTTGCATATTGTCCAGGAAGTGCTGGCGCCAGCGTTTTTCAAGCTCCATTAAAGATTTCAGTCCTCCTGTTGCAAAGCACTGCACCACTTTTAATCCATGTGGGGTATAAGTTTCATTAAAGATTCTGCCAGAAAAAAAAAAAAAAAAATATATTAAGTTTCTCGCCATGGCATATAGCTAGTTCTTTACCAGAAAGACAAAAGAAAGCATCAACTATGGATACAAAGTTAAAAACCCATCCCCCTTCAGTGAAAGTTATAGGTGTGCTGCATACAACCATTGACCTGAGAGGAAAGCCAAGAGGGCTGACATCAGTCTGCAGTTTATTTAATGCCCAATCAGCAGGTTCCATATAGCCAGGATACCAATATAGTCCTTAGCTGTATGTAGCTTTGTTCACATGGCTGTGCAAGTCTTAGGACTGGATTGACAGCTACAAGTCCTTTGGCAGGTAAACTGCTCTCATATGTTAGATAGAATACTTTTTGGTCATTACTGTTTACCCCACATGCTACTGACCAAAGCTTTTGCTTTTTCCTTACTCCGAGTAACAGTGCATGAAAACTGCAGTCACATGCACTACTCTACTGAACCTACTATAACTCACTGTCTGAATATACAGAAAGGACGTTACAGCAACTGAGACCTGGACAGTGGTAAGGGGCAAGGCAGTAACACTATTCCTCTCTTCCTGGTCCTGCTGTCATTCAGGGCAGTGCCAAATGGATGGCAATTCTAATTAGGAGATTGTGCTTGCTGTGACATGCCAGTGATGACTGCATCAATGTATTACTGTACTCAGGAGGGCACCAGGTGGATGGCTATATTCCTACATACAGTTGGGGAAAAAAAAAAACCCAACACACACAGCCATCCTCAACACGTAGCTGGATCACAGGGGAAAATACGAAGATCTGGAGGAGACTGACAGCATTAGAATGTAAAATTTGTTTGGTTACAAAACCCAAACAGAATTTTGTTTAATAAAGGACATTTCTGTTATGAAGGAAATGGTCATTGCTGACCTATCCAAGAATGCTAGTGCCATTTGAATTACTGGCCAGAAGGAATACATTTCCTGTTGCAGGTTTGACTGAAGTACAGGGGGTCCCCGGGTTACGAACAAGATAGGGACTGTAGGTTTGTTCTTAAGTCGAATTTGTTTGTAAGTCGGAACAGTACCTTTTTTTAGTGCACATCCAGTCTTTTATTTATTTTTGTATAATTTTTTTATTTTTAATATTATTTTTCTTATTCTTTACTTTTTTGATTACTTCTTTTTTATTTTATTAAATTATTACTGTATCTCTTATTTTTTTTTAATTTTTATCAATTTTTTTTCATTTAAACTTTATTGCTATCACACAGGAGAAAACAATTCCCTGTGTGATAGCAATTGGAGGTGACAGGTTCTCTTTATTGACCCTGTCACCTCCAAAACAGGAGTCCCAGCACTGTGCTAGATTTCCACAGCACAGCACAGCTCTCCCCTCTCACTGTTTACATGGCAGCAGGGACAGGAGACACCAGAGAGGGGACCTGATGTGTGATGGCACAGCAGGGAGATGGATGGATGGAGACAGCAGCAGTGTCTGTGATCCGAGTCCGGGCAGGCCGGCCGGCCGCAGTGCACCTCGGCGGGGCAGCGGCGCAGGAAAGACCGGGGATCCTGGAGGCTTCACTAGGCCGCGGCCACGACGGGCAGGCCAGGAACGGAGGAACGGCTCAGTCAAGCAAGGAGAGGAAGATTCGGCCGGCAGTGACGTCATTCAGGCCCCGTTCGTAAGTAGGAGTTGTTCGCAACTCGGATGTTCGTAAGTCGGGGACCCCCTGTATTTGAGCCAAAGGCTGCCTACCAACTGGCATTTTCAAAAATAATGGCAGCCCTAATCTGTTTACAGAAGTACCTTCCATATAAAACTTTGTACCTTTATAGTGCAGTCCCATTTCATTAATGCCTAATCCTCTAGATTGCGCCATTGTCTAAGGCTCGATTCACAGCTATGCATGTTGCTTTTGAGTGTTTCTGCAGTGCTTTCTGTGGTTCAAATTTCTTTGTTTAGAAAATTTGTTGGGCAGATTTTTAAAAAGTCAAAAAGGGAAAAAAAAACAAACAAAAAAAAAAAAAAAAAATACACCATTTTGCATTTAAAGTCTGACCCTTTCCAAAAATGCAGAGGCACAAAAACGCATTAATGTGAATGTGTTCCATAGGAACCCATGTTAAAAGTTGTGAGTTTCTGCAAAAAGCATGAAAAAAATGCATTTGGGTGAATGGAGACTAATGCCATGTACACACGAGCGGACTTTCGACGGACTGAACTCCGAAGGACTTTCGACAGAGTTCCGATGCAATAGACTTGCCTACACACAATCACACCAAAGTCCAACTGATTCGAATGTGATGACACACAACCAGACTAGAGTAAGGAAGTTCATAGCCAGTAGCCAATAGCTGCCCTTGCGTCGTTCGTTCAGGCTAGCATACAGACGAATGGATTTTTCGACTGGACTCGAGTCCGTCAGAAAGATTTGAAACATGTTCTATTTCTAAAGTCAGTCTGATTTTTCAACAAAGGTCCGATGAAGCCCACACAGAATAGAATTGTCTGGCAGATTTGTCCTGTCGGACTTTTGCTGTCGAAAAGTCCAGTTGTGTGTACACGGCATAACACCATCTGCTGCCTGCCTCTTTAAATGACAGGGCCTGAGCACAGATTTGATCAGCAGAATAAATCCTTTGACATTTAAGCCCCATAATGGGCATATGAGAAGTAACCCACGCAATAGCTTGCACATTAGGAAAAAAAAAAAAAAAAAAAAAAAGTTGAACTGCATGAGACCAATATCAAGAGTTTGTGGATTAGGTTAAGGCAGACCATCTAATATTTTTCACAAAATCAGAGATGTTACAGAGATACAGAAATGCTTTTCCATCATGTAAACTGCACACAAGACCTGCCTTATAAAACAAAATTGTTTCCTGTATGCATGTCATCTGCCCTTACCTGGTCTCCAAATTTGCAGCCTCTTTAAGAGTTTCTTCAGTGACCTCCTCCACACAATAAAATACTTTGATCTCAGCTAGGAGCTCCTCTTTACGGTGTTCTGGAAGCCTGGAAGCATTAAGCAAGGCTCGCGCAGCTGACCGCACTTGCCTTCTTGTGACATCTTCTAGCATGCGAACCCCTTCCTCGCAACCTATAGGAGCACAGAATTCCTCTGCCAGTTGTTGTTTCAAGTTGTTGTCATAGTAGTTGGACACTGCATGGCAAGATGTGCACAGAAGTAACACATCATGAGAGTTATGATCCTTCATCTGAATAGGGAAGTGACGTCTGTACTCATGCGGGACAATGTTCTTCCTGCACAAAAACAAAGGCGTAATATGGTATAATTAAAAATTGACTGGCCTGCTGTAATGTAGAATACAGTCATGTTAAAATAAAGCCTTTACATCACTGGGTTCAAGCTTTTCTAGTGCTGTGACCTTGATAAAATTTCCAAGTTGTGGGGACCCAACAGTAAAATTTTCGTAGCATGGATTGTCAGCACCCAAGGCAAACACAAGTCATTTTTGCCCTTAACCAACGGACATTTAGCGCTCGGAGTCTCGTACAGTATTAAAACCCCTTAGGGTACATTTTAGGATGTACCACTGTTATTTCTTTCCCCTTTTATCTCTCTATCCTAATCCCCCACCTCCCAATCCCTCTCTAGCCGTCTGTTCTTATTCTATATGAGAACTGTAGTGGGGACTTTTAATGGCAACTCTAATCACAGGTAGTGTTACTCACTGCCTCCGGCTTCACTGTCTCCAGCTCTGCGGTGTCTTGCAGCAGTGACACCTATGCCGAAATCAGGAGATAGTGTCTCCTCCAGCCCCTCCCACTTCACATTCCTCACCAGTCAGCTGACCTCTAGTCTCTGCACCCCAGCCATGCCATGAACTGAACGGGTGGCTGGGGGGGGGGGGGGGGGGGTGGGGGGGACCACAGGTTCCAGGAACAGCCTTGCGGGGCGGCCATGAAAAAGCTTGGAGAGCGATGCGGGCTTCAGGAACAGCCCAGGATTTGGTGACCCCTAGCAAATAGTGGTTGAGAACCACTACTTTGCATTTAGGCCAAGTGGCCACAGGCAAGAGGCAGTCAAGTGTGTGCTGGAAGGAAAAGTAATCATTCCAATGTCCATAGCAACAAACTGTCCTTTCATTACCGAGCTAAAAGACAATATGTGCTGGTTTAAAAGGCAAAAAAAAAAAAAAAAAAAAAAAAAAAAAAAAAAAAAAAAAAAAAAAAAAAACCACACTTTTACAAACATGTTAAAGCCTGGATCCTCTTCTCTGGTCCCTCTTCGCTGCTCCTGTCCCCTCCCTCCTGTTAAGTGCCCCCACAGCAAGCAGCTTGCTATGGGGCACCTTAGCCAAGCTGCAGCTCCATATGTCCATTTAGACATGGAGCTGCACTTCAGCCCTGCCCCCTCTTTCCTGGTTAGCTGACAGCAGCAAGAGCCAATAGTGCTGCTGTATCTCTGCCAATCAGGAGGGAGAGTACCAGACGGATGAGGAATGGATGTGATGTCACATGCCAGACCCTGCCCAATGCATTTCATCATGCGGATTAGGAATGGCATGGCCTCTATGCCTGTGCTTACGGGTGTAAGGATTAGCACACCAGTCGTTTTTTACTGCTGTCTGTGCCCCTGTTAAAAAGGAGGGTCACCCTCTATTAGACCTGTTTATTATAAGTGAAAAATAATCCCAAATTTTGGATTGTCTGCGGAATAGAAAATTGTGGGGATCTCTTTGAAAGGAGACACTAGTTCTGTCTGGTGATAACTTAGGATTTATTATGGAAGATAAGTGCAGAGCAATAAGAGTATGAGTATGATCAGCATAAAAACAAATTAAAAAGTCCTTAATAATTCATAGATGGATTAAACTTCAACCCTCAAAAAAAAAAAAAAAAAAAAAAAAAAAAAAAAAAGGGCCGTGTATATTCTTCTCCAAAACTCTTGCACAATAGATCTGTAGGAAAATGCGCTTACCAGAACTGTTGGACCTCTAAGTTATAGGAGGTCATATGGGCATGATAACCAGAAACCATCAACAGAACGACTTGGATCACCTGGATAATTGTCCTCATCCACCATAGCCTTTTACAAGCTGGAGACCATGTAAATCATATTGCAGCGATCAAATTTTCCTCAGTCAGATCCTCAGTAAGTGTATATTAAACACCATAGGTGAAAAAAGCCAAGAAGATAAAAGAAACAAAAGTCCTCAAAAAAACGAAGATGTATGGCAATAAAAAGCGCTGTGGGGCGCAGTGTAAAAGCACATAAAAACTGTTCCAATCACACTTGCAACTTAACCGCTGCAATGCAGGGTAAAAACAGTGACAATGCTTTCCAAGCAAGAAAGGCGCGAACAGCTGAGCATCTTTGTTTTGTTGAATAAATTAGCATTCAGTCTGCACTTAGAGGACTTGGTTTCTTTTATCTTCTTGGCTTTTTTCACCTATGGTGTTTAATATACACTTAGTGAGGATCTGAGGAAAATTTGATCGCTGCAATATGATTTACATGGTCTCCAGCTTGTAAAAGGCTATGGTGGATGAGGACAATTATCCATGTGAACCAAGTCGTTCTGTTGATGGTTTCTGGTTATCATGCCCGTATGACCTCCTATAACTTAGAGGTCCAACAGTTCTGGTAAGCGCATTTTCCTACAGATCTATTGTGCAAGAGTTTGAGAAGAATATACACGTCCTTTTTTGATCGAAGGTTGAAGTTTAATCCATCTATGACTTAAGGACTTTTTTCATTTATGTTTTTATGCTGATCATACGCTTATTGCGCTGCACTTATCTTCCATAATATATTGTTTTGGGTTGGTGAATCCTTTAGTGTTCAGCTTGCATTATCCATTTATTTGACAATTGTTTGCGCTGATTGTTCTTTCTATTTTATAATGATAACTAAGGATTCCCTCACCTCCTGTCTTGGCTAGTTTAACAAAAAAAAAGTAGTTCAGATGCTCCTTAAGTGTTTTCTAGGCCAAACAGGTTTTTGAAGTGCAAGAGATGGAAATCCTTGCAAAAAAGTTTACCAAGGAAGTATTCACTTTACTGCTAAAAATATTCAGAAACCTGAGAGCAAACCATTTTGTGAGCACCCATGTCACCTAGATGCCGGAGTGCCATAGACTCCAGTATGTAGGCAGAAACACCAGAAAATTGGCTACTTTTAGAAAAAAAAAAAAAAGAAGTTCTGAAAAACAGTGTATGCCAGTGCAGAAAAATAAATAAATAAAGGGGGAGGGTATAGAAATAGACAATGGAGAAGACTGTATTTAATGGGGGATTTTAAATTAATGAAACATGGTGGGATTTAGAAGTTGGAAACAACCCAAAAGTTCTGTTTTTCCTCCTCCCCTCCTATATTTGGAATGCTTTTGGGTGGGGAGCAGGTACTCACTCCCATGGCGATCGGAGCAGGAATTTGCCCCATTCTCCCCCCCCCCCCCCCCACCTATCAAAGGCAGCAGACTGAAAAGAAAATAATGAAGTACTTGGGTTACGCAAAACTTTTGGCCACAGTTGTAGATCACGATTCAGAAAAACCTTTTGGCCCCATCAGGTGAACCAAAGAATCTCAGGCATTTGTGTTGCTCGTATTTGTGCATATGCACGTACAATACATTCATGGGCAAAATCCATTAATACCCATACTCATATGTGCATATTGCGTGCATTTGTGCAAAATACTGACTGGGAATGCAGATTTCTCTTTACTCAAGCATATACAGCACTTGTTTACAGGCACATTGTAAACAATGGGCTGCATTTTAGATTTTAAAAAAGCTGTACTGCGCCATCAAGCTGCAGCATGCAAGAGAAATTAGGAGGCGAGCATAGGTGAGGGTGGAAGTTCTCCTGCTCATCCCAATGGAAACAACTCTTCCAAGTAGGATGATAGCTTACAAGTAGTCTCTTGCTTTAAGTGGGAATCACCAATTTTAAATTGCCCTCCCCTTAGGACATAAGCCATGCTTTTAAAAGCCAGTAAGCGTTAGCATGGCAAATAGAGCCTTGCAACAGAACATCTGGATGATCCGAAGAGACCAGCGCAGTGCTTCTAATATGCAAAGAATGTCCCTTACCGGTTGGTTTGGGGCCACCAGAACTCACTGTAGCCCTGTTCACTTCAATGTGCATGACTGATATGGCAAAGCATTTCTGCCCAATTTAAGGTGAAATCTGTCTGACCTGTGGCACCTTGGTGATTTAGGACTGTATTAAGACTAGAAGAACAAGGTCTGTCCAACACGGGAGGTACACAAATGCTTTCAGCTCCAGATGTTGATTGGAAGTCAGGACTCTGGAGTCCAAGTCCCATGAGCTGTGGCTGTTCACCATGGATGGCAGCCTGACGGTCTGGGAAGGAGTGTTGAACTCTCCAGGTCAGCAAAAAGTATCAGCCCAGTTCCATGGACTGATTTAACCCTCCATCACATCAAAAATCCAAGTTAGACTTACCGGTAACTTGTTTTCCAGATGTCTTTCCGGACAGCACCTGAGAGATAGTGACTCCTCCCACCGAACCATAGGAAACACTTTCTTCCTTCAGACCTTTAAAGGGAGGCACCTCCCTACTACACCTCAGTTGTGGAAGAGAACCTCAGGCCCCAGCTGGAACACATACGTCATAGTATAAAATAAAAAAAAAAAAAAAAAAAATTTTTAAAAATGGGTCCGGTTATTGCTGTCCTGAAAGACAAGTTACCGGCAAGTCTAACTTGGATTTTCCCAAGGCGTCTTTCAGGACAGCACCTGAGAGGATAGCAGAAAAGGGGGAGGGGAGACAACAGCTTGCAGGACCTTTTTGCCAAACGCCTGATCGCTGGTAGATGCGAGGTCCCACCTGTAATGTAGCACGAAGGTGCGGAAACTTGACCATGTTGCCGCCTTGCAAATCTGTTCAGGGGTGGCACCAGCTCTCTGCCCAAGGGATGCATGTGCTCTGGTCGAGTGTGCACAAATCCCCGCTGGTGGAGACAAACCTGCATGTGAATATGCCTCTGAAATGGATAGCCATCTGGCTAAAGAAACTTTAGAAGCCTGGCAACCTTTCCTGATGCCTGAAAAAGAAACAATGAATCTGTATGTCTGAAATAATTTGTCTTGTCTAAGCAACACAACAAAGTCCTTTTGACATCCAAAATGTGGAAAGTCTCCTTCTCCCCCGCTGGGTTTGCACAGAAGGTTAGTTATTAGATAACCCAGAAAACGAATCTCCTGAGACAGGTTTAGGGAAGATTTTTGAAGGTTTAGAATCCATCCCAGAGATTCCAAATAGTTGTGTGCGCTGTTTAAGTTGCCCTGCAATTCTTCGAGGGGGCCAAAACTAGCAGATCGTCTAAGGAATTACTGCGATTCCCTGAAGGTGAAGCGGAGCTAAGGCTTCAGCCATCACCTTGGTGACAATTGGGGGTGAGGATGACAGACCGAACGGTAAGGCCCTGAACTGTAGATGATGAATCACACCCTCCACCCTTACTGCCAACCTGAGATACTTCTGGAATGGGGTGAGATCAGGATATGCATCCTTTAAATCTACTGATGCCATGAAGCAACATGGAGTCAGATTTCGGTCAGAAAAAAAAAAAAAAAAAAAAAGTATAGAGTCCATCTTGAACCTTCTGTATTTGATTGAGAATCGGAATTTTCCTATTAGTTTTCTTACCAGGAAGACATGAGAATAGAATCCCTCCTGCTGTTCTTTTGATGGCACTTGAATACCACTGTGTAGCCCTGCAAGAGTGGTCAGAATAAAACGGCTTTGACATTATCCCTGACCACTGCGGAAGGAACTTTCGTAGCCTTTCGCTCACCCGCCGGGTCAAGTCATTGGGGTTTTCCAGCTTGTGTGGGACGGAAAAGGATTCCACCCTTTACCTTGTGTGGACCAATTTTTCCTTCTCCCTGGAAACTTGCTGTCCTGCTCCTTAGTTTTGAGGTTGAAAAAGATGCTTTGGGGCCCGCTCTCTTTTTGGCAGTTCTGTCTAGATTATCTAGATCAGGACCAAAAAGGTCCCCAGAAAAAGGAACCCCACAAAGTTTGCTTTTTGAAGCTGTGTGTCACCTTGCCAGGTCTTTAGTCAAAGCTCTTCTCACAGAATTTGTCAAGGCTGCTGGTCTAGCTGACATTTTAATTGCTTCAGCCAAAGCATCTGCTATATAAGCAACTGCAGAGGATAGGGTAGAAAAAGAATCTAAAAGCTCTTGTTTGGGTGAATCTGCCACTAAGACCTTAGCTGGTTAATCCAATATTCCAGATTCCTGGCTACACATGTTGCCATTGCTGGCTTTAAATTGCTCATGACTGATTGCCACAATCTCTTGAGCAAAAGATCTACGTTTATCCATTGGATCCTTTAGGATCCCCATGTCCTCAAGAGCCAGATAGGTGGATCTCAAGACCTGGGAAAAAGCAGCATCCAACCTGGGTACCCCTCAAAAGGAAAACTTGTGGGCTTTGGAGAAAAGAGGTTCTCTCCAGATCCTGCCATTCTTTAATGGCGTCATAAATTACCAAATTAACTGGGAATGTCTAACCCTTAGGTTTAACCCTGCATACATATGATCATGAGATAATTCCTTCTTTTCTTCACTTAAGCCAAGTGTAACATGAATGGCTTCAAGAAGCCCATCCACCTCTTCCAGGGATAACTTAAATTTGGAGGGGGCTACTTCAGCTTCCTCTTACGAGTCTTTATCGGAGGGTGCGGGGGACTGCTCTTCCCTGTTTAAAGAGCCTTCAAACAGAGTTTCCAACACCGGGATAGAAAGAGAACTCTGGGAAGACTCTGAAGTGGATGGCTGACTAGCAGACAGATTAAATAATGAATCACGAAAGGTCTGAATCATGGCATATAGTTCCTTCTACAGAGGCAACCAGGTCATCACAAACAGAAGCAGATTCCTCTGTACTAAAGAAGTGATGCAAGTAATGCATAGGGCTTTCTTCCAATTTTCTCCCATTTTGGCCCTGCAAGAAGGACCTCTTGGCCTGTGAGAAGACAAACAAAAAAAAAAAACAAACACACCCCACAAAACCACCAATCCCACAGGTAAAGGAAAAAGGCAGACTTAAACCGTTGCCTCCTACCTGAGCCTTGCTGGTGCCTGTCCCCACCGCTTCAGACTCCTCCATGGCGGGAGCGCAGCACTCCACTCGTGGCTTTATACGCCGATTCGACTCCCATAGTGCCACTTCACCGGACGTGGAAATAAGTGCCAGCTCCTGTACTGTCCACCCCCCCCCCCCCCCACCACCACCACCACCAGAAATGGCAGTTTAGCCGACCCGCTCTGTCACTTCCGGCGCTACCTCCCAGGAAAACATGCGCCGCCACCTCCAGGACTGTGCAGGCCACCAGATCTCCAGCTCTCCCGGAGCACCAAGGGGAGAAGAGGAACCCGAGATGCTGCCACTGCCTGGCTAGGACAGAGAGTTTCTAGGAGGAATATATAAACACCCATACCCTGTCTCAGGAACATCCAAGCGATACTGACTCTCCTCTCCAAACATGTTCCCTCCAGGCCGGAGAAAAAAAAAAAACCCCTGAGGTGGGGTAGGGAGGTGCCTCCCTTTAAATATCTGGAGGAAGGTTTTTCCTATGGTTCGGTGGGAGGAGTCACTATCTCTCGTGCCGTCCTCAAAGACGCCTTGGGAAAAATTTCTCTGTATGACAAGCGCATAGGCTTGTCTGGGGACAGGAAGACCAGTTCCAGGCTGACAAATGTTGTAGTGCAGGGGGTGTGGAATATCAGAGCATATGTGACTGCCTTGCCCCAGGACACTCCTGGAAGCCCTCACTGAGGGATTCAGTGGACTGACGGTCCTAAGCTTGTTCTGTAAGGCAACAAGCTTTCCTGTGTGGGGATTCAGTACCAATGCCAGGTATTCCATGAACACACAGTCCTAGGACAGATTTGTCAGTTAAGTATCCTACCACAGCGCTGCAAGACCTGAAGGTTCTCCCTTAGGCTAAACACAGACCTGTCACACAATAGTCTAGATTTCCCAGGACACAAGCCCCCTGGATCATAACAGCCGGTGCCAAGGCCTTCATGAAAACTTGGGGAGCTGTGGCTAAACCAAAAATGGAGAGCCACAAACTGAAGTGGCTGTCCTACTGCAAAGCAATGGTGCAGAAGAAAAGTTGGGATTTGCGAGTATGTATCCTTGATACCTAGCAACGCCAAGAAATCCCCCAGCCTAAAGGTGCCTTATGACCATCTCAGATAGTAAAATTTTGTAACATTCGGGGGGGGGTTTACTTATTTGTAACATACCATACATGTACTGCTCTGTGCAATCTTACAGATGACAAAAAGGTTTACCTTAATGCATCAAGGTTAAAAACCTTCAGCCTTAACCATTTTAAAGATTTGAGGTCCAGAATAGGTCTGACATCTTTGGTTTGGGGCCCATGAACAGGCTCAAGTAGAACCTCCAGCACCTTCCATGGGACCTGTATCAACTTACTGCACCTGGAGTTGAAATACTGATTCCAATAAGTCTGCTCTGTGCTGAAGAGACAAAAGGCACATTTGACAAGTTGAAGAGCAGCTCTGAAGTTTCAAGTTTGAGAATGAAATGACACCCCTTCATTGTGAAGGGGACTTAGGACCTGGCTCAGAGGGCCTGGAGAACCAAGACTTGCCTGTCTTAGTCCAAGATGTAGATGCCTGAGGGTAACGAAAGGACTTCTGAGAAGGGCCTGGTTCACTGGTAGAGACCCTCATTTTACTAGGCATAACTACTTTAAATCCAAAAGGCAACAGGGGAAGCAGCCAAAGACTTCAAAGCATTCTTCCTCCTTGCATCTTTTCCAATGCAGTCTTGCAGACTGGCTCAGCAGTCCATTTTAGCCAGAGGATTCTCTGCATTTTTGCAACAGAATTACAACCACCAACAAAGCACATCATTCTGTCCCCACAGTAGCACAAGCCTATCAGAAAGATCTGACTGACACTGAAAGGAAGAGCAAGCTCTTGCGTTCCTAGCCAGACACCAGTGACACACCAAATATACATACATAATCCATGAGATATGGCTAGCAAAGCACTTAGGAGAAAGTAAACCTTTTCCAGGCCTTCCCAATCTTCATACAAAACATCCTTGTCCAAGGCATGGACAGGAAATGCACACAGGCTTTTTAGGTTTCCTAGGACCTATGTCAAGCCCTAAGGCACAGCAGAGTAACCCAAGACATGTACAGACCTCTATAAGTAAGGAAGTCCTATATTTGTTTTGGCAACACTGGCAGAAAGGCTTTCTTCCACAGATAAATCATCAGTCAGGAAATGTTTGCCATGTCTACATCATCCTGGTCCATATCCAGTCAATAGCAGAGTCAGAAGATAGGGAAGCACCGACGATCTTATAGGAGAAGCCCCCGTTCCCCTGTGCGAACAGCACTATGATCGGGATTGCGGTAAATGAGCAGACATTTGTAAGGCTCAACTTCCCCTCTGTGCTCAGGGTCCTCCATGTTGTGAAACAAATATACCAAACAGGGTGGAACTTTGAAGGTGCTGAAAACCCCCTCAAAATAAAAAAGGTCCATACATGGTTGAAAAGAGATAAAATTTGTAAAAGACAGACAGACACACACACACACACACACAATTTGTACTCCAATAAGGGTTATAGATGGGAAAGCTAATGCATTCTGTCACATTTCACCTGTAGACATGTGTAGGAACCACCATTTGTGCTTTGAAAGGGCTAGACCCCTAGCAAGTCCATGTACCTTTATTTTGAGAGGGGGTCTTCAGCACATTCATAGTCCCACCCTGTTTAGTATATTTGTTTGTCTATGTAGGGATGTGGTGGTGTCTTTCAGCCACACATTTTTTTCATAATCTTGTCCTCCATGTTGTCCCTGTGGGATATTCATGCCTTCTAGTAGGGTAGTATCCAGTCCACAGGAAAACCATGTCTGCAAGCACTGCACCTTCTCCATAATCCTGTCTGGGAACATCTGAGAATGCTACCACTGAGCTCTAGAAGTAAAAATAGCATCCACACATGCACGGTCACCTCTAAATGGCATTCACGTGTGCGCAGTGGAACCCAGATGGCACCAGCACCCCGTGTACAAAAGGAGATGCATAACGCCACTGCCTGCACAGTTAGGCAACATGGCAGCTTGCTATCTGAGAGAGGGGAACAAAGTCCAACTACCCACCATTTGTGCCAATTGGGTCGGTTTAAAAAGGGCTGGCTTCTGCTTACCATGCCCTAGGAATTTGTCCCACTGAACCCCGATATTATCACCCCATACACTGATCAGGCCTATAGCCACAATTGGAGGGGGATTTGAGGACTGGGCTCCCCTGCAGGTGGAACACTGCAGCACCCAGCAGCATTGCAATGTACCTAAGAGTCACCCTGTGCACCGGATCAAGTTCAGTCACAGCTTACAGGCCAGCCCTGTACCTATATGGACCTGGTGTCCACGTAACATCTGTAGTTTGAAGCCAGCAGGCATTGATCCAGAGAACAGACACCTTCTGCCGCAGTGGATTGGTGCAATTTGCAATAGTCTTGATACAAGAGAAGCCTAAGCCTAGCCTCTCTCCTACAGAGATGCATCTATCACCTGAGGACACTAGCAAAAAAGTGTTACCTGGGGTGGTGGAAGGGGTTAAAGAAGGGAGTGTGCAAAGTTGTGACTGCCAGTGTCCTATGCAATAAAATAAAATTGATACAAAGATTCATGCCTGGGTAAATTTATATAGCTACAGTAGATTAGAATGTGTCCTTACACTTGCAGAACAGAAACTCCCACCTAGCAAATCTTTGCATATAGCTTACACGTTGTCTTAATTTGAGGTGTTAGCAAGAACCTCACTACCTCCAATGTGCCCACTCAGACTAGTAAAACACCATTGCCAATACAAGAGTAAAGTTTAGAATGACTAATGCCTAGAGCATATACTGTACAATCACATACCAACAAAGGCTTCACTCACCTGATATAAGACTCCCTTTTGCCACATACAACACAAAGATTCTCCTTCACCGTCAGATAATAGTCCACATTCGATTCTGGACGACCAGAAGGCTCAAAACGCAGCCTCACTACAAATGGGTCACTGCTTACCAAATCTAGAAGGAAACATGTGGAGTTAATGAGATCCAAATGAAATGATACCAGGACAGTAGGTCTCCACTGCCAACCCCCTAAAAGCCAGTTACCTGGCTGTCTAACCAATTAATGTGTCAGTTTTTGGATTCATTAACATTTTTAGCAAAAGTCTGTAATGGCAGTCTACATAAAATCACTCACCAAGTTTACTTTAGAAAGGGTTCAAAAAGCCAGCACTTACCACCAATGCCTTTATCCAGATACCACTGGGCTTTTTTCCTGTCACAGGTACAGAGAGGCTGTCCATCTGGAGCATGCAGAAAACAGTTGTCATATAATGGGGATTTCCTGTAAGCAATAAGTCACTATGAATAAGAGATCTTGAATAGCTTTGGACAGATTATCAGATAGCCATGACATTTGTGTGTTCAAGGGGGTGGGGGGGAAAGAAAAAAAAAAAAAAAAAAAAAAAAAAAAAAAACACACCCCCCCACACGAGTTGCTCACCCGACGGATCAATGGCCATGGTTCCACACATGGCCATTGATCCGCTGGGTGAGCAACTCATTTTTCTCCATGTATTTTTTTGCCGAAGTATAATTGTATACACTTTCCAAAGTGTAATTTGATCTGCGCTTCAAGTATTTGTCTTATAGATTTCTCCTGAAGAGGCGGTGAATGCACCTCAAAACTAGTAGAGGAAAAGCCAATTCTTGAGATAAACTTCAGATGATCTCTTGGGGGAACCTTGAGTATTTGACTTGTTTTAAATTTTGCTTTTAAATGTATTCTGTATGTTTTTATATGTAATAATTTATATACCAACTATGTTTATCAGTACCGAGATAGTCCACCATAACCATTGAGATTGGGTAGTAGTATGGTCAGCTTCAGCAACTGCCTCACTTTCCCACCCTCATCTCCTTTCTTTACTGATTAGGCAGAAGAGACATGCAAGGTCTTTCTGCAATAAAACCCACCTACCCTCAGTGTTTTTCTGCATATAAACAGCTGTGCACGTGCAGCTCAGCTTACAGTGCTGGCCTGAACCCTGTGCTCCTGCACAGTAAAGAGATCCAATGAAGACAGACAAAGACCAGTGCAGACAGTTGTACGAGAGGCAAGTAAAGATCCTAGGTCTGCTTTAAAGCTGAAGGTCAGACAGATGAACATAATCCAGTTATGCACCTTCAGCTACACTCACCGGCCATATTAGGTACACCTTTGCTAGTACCAGGTTGGACCCCTTTTGCCTTTCATTCATGGCATAGACTCAACAAGGTGATCATCTGAGCGCTCTCCATGTGGAGATATTTCTATGCCGACAGGGTAGCCATTTGTATCTGATGTGCACATGTCCTCTGGATATAGCAATGTTTGAAAGTTTATGATACGTTATTGTAATATAATGTCTGATAGATTTATCTTATCTTTGAAAGTGAGACCTGACAAGCAAAACAGTGAAACGCGTTGACGCACAGAGGCTCACTGCGGTTTATTTGGTGTCAACTCTTGTTTACACTAGATACTCATTACGATCATATTTTTTTAATTTTTTACTTGACCTGTTTGATATGACTGGTTAACAAAATATATTTTTGTACTATATCTCTATATCATTGTCCATTTGGCCTGTAAAGTCCAAATTAGGGTCCTGTGGCCCTTTACACTTTTTCTACTCCAGTCAAACATGACTCAGATATTTTGGTCCACATTGTCATGATAGCATCACACAGTTGCTGCAGCTATGTTGGCTGCACATACATGATGCGAATCTGTTCCACCACATCCCAAAGGTGCTCTATTGGATTGAGATCTGGCGACTGGAGGCCAATGAAGTACAGGGACTTCATTTTCATGTTCAAGAAGATAGTTTGAGGGAATTTAAGCTTTGTGACATGGTGCATTATCCTGCTGGAAGGAGCCATCAGAAGATGGGTACACTGTAGTCCTAAAGGGATGGACATGGTCAGCAACAAAACTCAGGTAGGCTGTGGCACTTAAACAATGCTCAGTTGGTACAAAGAGCCAAGAAAATATCCCCCACACCATTATACTACCAGCCTGAACCATTGATACAAGGCAGGATGGATCACTCTTGTCCAATTTTGGTAAACCTATGCGAACTGTAGCCGCAGTTTCCCATTCTTAGCTGACAGGGCTAGCACCCAGTGTGATCAGAGATGGTATTCTGCATGCCTTGGTTGTAACGAGTGGTTCAGTTATGGTTGCCTTTCTATCTTGAATCAGTCTGCCAATTCTTCAAACTCAACAAGGCATATTTGTCCACACAACTGCCACTCGCTGGATATTTTCTAATTTTTGGACCACCCTAAAGCCTTGAGATGGTTGTGCGTAAAAATCCCAGTAGAGCCGCAGTTTGAAATAGTCAGACCAGCCCGCCTGGAACCAACAACCATGCCATGTTCAAAGTCACATAAATCGTTTCTTCCCCCATTCTAATGCATTGAGTTGCTGCCATGCGATTGCTTGGTAACAAATTGCCAATCGGCCAATTGAACAGGTGTACCTAATAAAGTGGCTGGCGAGTGTATCGTAGCTGGTCTTTGTACTGATCTAAAACCCAATACACAGTATGGCTCAGTCAGGTCAGGAAGCAAAATACTAAGCCAAGTCAGGCTCTGCTGCACCATACGGAGCTAGTAGTCTCCCTTACTACAACACAAAACA
This sequence comes from Aquarana catesbeiana, assembly GCF_042186555.1. Taxonomy (NCBI): domain Eukaryota; kingdom Metazoa; phylum Chordata; class Amphibia; order Anura; family Ranidae; genus Aquarana; species Aquarana catesbeiana. Next base: position 98,661,522 of record NC_133336.1, on the reverse strand, counting down.
GAAGAGGGACCTCTGGGTGCTGTGGCTCCATTATTCAGCAGGCTGTGGACCTGCTTTGGACCTATACTGGAAGCCATATTCATCTGCCATGGAGACAAGGTTTGCACCAAACTATACCAACTACATCACAGGAATGTAGATTAAAATACAAATGTTTGGGAAGATAACAGTTTACCTGCAATTCAGCTTTAAACTCAGCATAACCAGCAACTTACTGAGGAAGTGCCCTCATGTTCATTTTGGTTTAAGAAGCTGTACTATGAACTCTAGGGGCCCGGCCATCTTTGGCTTTATTACTTTAGTAGCTGACCAACATGTATCTGGTAACAGCCAGACTGTCATGGCAGGTAGCAAGCAAATACATTTTAGGAGAGGTCAGCAGTTGCAGCCTGCACATCTCTTGCTGCAGGGACACTCTGACACTCTGACACTCTGACACTCTGACACTCTGACACTCTGACACTCTGACACTCTGACACTCTGACACTCTGACACTCTGACACTCTGACACTCTGACACTCTGACACTCTGACACTCTGACACTCTGACACTCTGACACTCTGACACTCTGACACTCTGACACTCTGACACTCTGACACTCTGACACTCTGACACTCTGACACTCTGACACTCTGACACTCAAAGAATCCCAATTATACAGCATGAAGTACCTCACTGAGTATCCCACTCCCAGAGCCTTTTTCTTATTTCTTCGAGGATCTCGATCTCGGCCTGGGAAATTCTGACTAGATTGTTCAAACAAGACTTCTTTCTTCTGCCTGGTTCCTCCATTAACATCTCCATTTGCAACACCTTTCCCTTTAAATGGAACATCAATGAGACCTTGACATTTACTCAGCAAGGAAGCCCAGGCAGGGGAAGAGCCGAGAGAAAAAAAGCCAAGCAGCTGCAGGAAGAGCGCAACTGACACCTGGGCATCTCTGGCAGCATAAAAAACCTACAAACAAAAACAGGACATTTAAACTTGCAGAAAGTGACCTTTGGTGGGAAATATATACAAAGTTTAAAGCGAAATGAAAAGGTTAACTTTTACCTATAATATTTGATACCTGCCTGTTCTGTGCAATGGTTTGGCATACAGCAGTCCCGATCCTCATCTCAGGTCCCCCACCAGCACTCCTGGCCACCCAAGGAAGTCACTTGCTGAAAGGGGGAGGGGGGAATGGAAGTGTGCAGGCTCAATCAGGTTGCACTGTGGGAGTCTATTGACAGTGCAGCTCTGTCTCCCTTGTCAGAGTCCAGTGAGGAGGAGAGAGAGCAACGCTGCTGCTCTTGTGCACAGCCCGAAACCAAGATTGGCTCAAGTATTGGGGGGGTTAATTCAGGCAGTTTGCCGACAAATCTCAAATAGTGTCAGCCTTGCCTATGTCACTTTTAAACTACTGCACCATCACCTTATTTTAGTAGCTGAGAAGGGCAAGTGTTGCAGTTTTCCTGTCGTACACTGTCAAAGATGCTCCTCCACAATAATATACAGTGAGTGGAGCATTGTCTCCCTTCAGACAGGAAGAGTATAATGCCGCGTACACACGGACTTTTCGGCTACAAAAGTCGACAGCCCGCCCAACAGGCTGTCGACAGACGTTTGGCGGACTTTAACTAACGGACTTAACTACATACGATCACACAAAAGTCCGGATTCGTACGTGATGATGTACACCGGACTAAAATGAGGAAGTTGATAGCCAGTAGCCAATAACTGCCCTAGCGTGGGTTTAGGTCCGTCGGACTAGCATACAGACGAGCATATTTCTGGGTCCGGCGGAGTTACGACGTAGAGATTTTAAGCCTGTTCAAAATCTAAAGTCAGTCAGATTTGCGACTGGAAAAGTCCACTGAAGGTCCGGTGAAGCCCACACAGTCGGAGTGTCCGCCGGATTTGGTCCAGTCGAAAAGTCTGACCGTGTGTACACGGCATTACTGCTACATTTGTAAACTGCAATATTCTGTTTTGTTGGTTTAAGTCTCTTGTGAAGCATACTAGGCAGTTTGCAGAGATGCATTTCAAAAGGAAGTTTAGGGAGACCCCAATTCACTTTTTAAATACTCAATGTGGGTTAACATGGTTTTCACAGTATACATGACACATGGCATATTGTGATTCAATACAAAATATCTTTAGCCATCAGACACCTCTGTATGCAAATTTTTTATTGATCTACTTTAACACCTGCTGTGAGAAAATGATCAAGGTAAATGTAATGCATTGTATTCTAGAATTGTAGCCTTGTTGCTTAAAGTAAAACTTTACTCTGGCTAGAGTGAAAAGGGATTATAACACCCATCAGTTTATTGCCATTTGTGCCCCTGTTAAGGAGATTTCCCCCCTCTCAATTACTCCTGTTTATCATCATTGAAAGTAAAAAATAAAACCACACATTTTGGGTTGTACCCAGAAAAATAGAGGGGAAATCTTCCAATGGGGACACTAGTTCTGGCTACATGGGGTCCCCAAGGAATTCCCTTAATTTTGCAGGAAATTCCTTTCACTTCCTGTTTGGCTATGGGACACAATCTCCAAAAAAAAAAACAAAAAAAAAAAAAAAAAAACACCCACACACTTAAAGCATTATAACCCTCCTGTGCTCTATCCAGATAATTTGCCTATAGTTCTACTTTAAGTATCCAAGTACCGTACTGTGTAGACTGAACGTTCTTTAATAAGCACAGAGACTTCAGGCAATTTGCACAATTCAAAATAAGTTCTTGAACCCTTCATATGACGCACCTGATCCTGTGTGAATTCATCTGCATCCCAGTTACTGCATCGAAGCTGAAAAGACTTGTCCAAAGGGTAGCATAAAATAGTCTCAGACAGAGATTTAAGGCTTAGGCTGTTCTGGAAAATGTCTCTCCTGGACAGGGGGAAAAATGAAGCCAAATGAAAGTATCTGCATAAAAAGGAGCAGTTTTATATAGCAAATTTAGTTTGGTCAAGCCAGTTCCAAGCATTCTACAACCTTGCCAGCATGACAACCCATTCATTATGGCTGCAAAATTTAACTAAATCCAAGAATATTTACTTACTGCAAGTTACCAGTCCTTAGCCTAGCCACCCAGGTGTAGAATCTCTTGTTAAGCTGCACAGGCTAAAAACAGCATAGATTGACAAATGTGCACTGCCAGCTGTTGTATTCATGCAGCAGCATTTTACAATAAATGAACAGTGACAGCATCTGAAAGGATGTAGGCACTGTTCAGCTGACAATTTTCAACCCGAATCAGCGGCAGCGAAAAGTGGTGGATTTCTATGGACTGGTAGGAGCCCAGTCAGACAAAAGTCAGCAGTGGCACTATTTGTAGCTGCTTACTTAAGTTCACACCCAGGTGAAATTTGGCATATCTTAGAGCCCCACAATATTTCAAAGCACCTTTTTCCCAGCTCTGACAAGTGAAAGGATGGAGATTTGGTGGTTCTGACCCATGAAAACCGAATTAAGGTCCGCAGGTGAAAGAACTGCCTCTAAACCACAACATAATACTGTGCAGATGCGAGAAAAGGGTCAACCTAAGCCACAACACTGGAGCCCAAACAAACCCAGAGACCGCATGCTGCACAGAGCCGAGAGAATAATGCGAAGTAAGGACCAACACGAGAAACCTCTAACTACCTCCTGGACAGTGATGTAATAATTAGTGCCCAACAGAGCTGCCGCTTTCCTGATGGAATCCACTCTTGCAGTGGTTTCTTCAAAGAAACCCACACTATTTGGTGTGTGCAAAGCCTTGCTGAATTCCCCCCACCCCGCTAACCTCACCAGCAGTAATTGGACCTGGCACAGGACATAAGGATGCAACAGGAAGGAAAGGCTACATTCGCTTCAGCTGACAAGCACCAGGCAACCACATTCCCAAAGGCAAGAAAAAAAAAAAAAAAAAAAAAAAAAAAAAAAAAAGCTCCAAACTATCTCCTGCATCAGAGGGAGTCAAGCCTTTCCCAACTACATGCAGCCTTGCACCTTATTCAGGAAGCAGATTTATTGCCATCTGTTACTGTACATTTACTGAATAAACCTGAAATCAGCAATTTTAAGCATGTGACTTGCAAATATAAAAGCACCTTCAAAACTTATATGAAACTCTTACCTCTGTCTCATTGCCAAGTAGCGGATATCAACTACTCCTTTCACTGACAGGCCATAATCATTCATTAGTTTGGATGCATCTTCCCTACAACCTACGCCAACCTTCAGCACATCGCTGTCTGCCAGAAGTGTGAGGAGAGTCTTTGGAATGGTGCTGCCAGCACTGACCAATCGGGGCAAGCGAACCAGGACACAAAAGCCACTGTGGGAAGCCATCTGTAGAAGGGAGATGGGATTTGTTCTCCCATCTACAGACACCTGCACAAGAAAAAAATAAATAAAAAAAAGTGTATTTAAAGTGATTTTCCCCAGCCCTAATAGTAACAAAAAAAAAAAAAAAAAAAAGTTTACACTCTATCCCTACACCCTCCCTCCAACCCAACCTATTCCCTCCCCCCTACCACACATCACCCAATTATCTATACCTGTCAGCATACCGATTATCTAGCTCTATAACCGAAAAGGAAGAGGAAAATCTCACCATTGACAGGGGGGAAGATATAAAAAAGGAAGAATCCATATGCAAGAGAGAAGAAAAAAGAAAAAACGGCAGAGGCGCTCATACAGGACATCCCATTTTCTGCAGCCAAGGTCCCCACATTGTCTCAAACTTTGAGATTATACTGCCTAATGTACAACACTCGCTCCAAACCATGGAATTGATAGTTACAATCCAACTCTCCACCATCGGGGGGGGGGTTTGAGCCTGCCACTTCTGTGCGATCAGTTTTCTCGCTTGAAACAGACATCTCAACACTACCTCAGTAGTACCGGGCAGGGCTCTGAAAAAGGTCTCCCGTCGCCTTACACCTGGGGCACTCATTTTGTTTCCAACCAAGTTTAAATTTTTTTTGGGGGGGGGGGGGGGGTGCGCAATAGGCTCTATGGATTAGAAACAAATGAAGGCTTCTGTGAAGGGGAGATAGAGACCAGGGCTCCCTATTCTAAAGTCTTATCCCATTTTGCCATAGTTATTGTCCTTAGGTCTGTCTCTCTCCCACCCCTCTTTGCTCTTAAGAGAACCGACTCCACTTATAATCCTCTCCCCCCGCTAGTGTAAATCTTGGAAATTAGAGTATTTATAGGACGTCTTGTTTGACATGTTAAATTCCTGCCTTAGATCTAGAAAAGACTTCATGAGGTTGCCCTCGAATAACTGGATCAGGCGGCTAATACCTTACCTTTCCCAGGTCCCCGGGTCTCGATACCCTTAATTCAGCCAGGTTTTTGTTGTGCCATAAGGGGTATATTCTGTCAGCCCATTATACACCATTAATGCCTTTGTTACCTGCCACTTTGCTAACTAATTTTATCATCGGGAATCTATCAGTAAAGGAATCTGCCTCAAGTGCCTCCAATAATGTATTGTGTGGGACCCCCTTTATCACCACTCTATTAGGATTCCCATTACCTACGATTCCACAACCCACTAGATGTTGCAGCTGGGATGACAAATATAATCTCGGATGTGGAATCGTCATAAACACCCCCCCCCCCCCCCCCCCATCTTTAATCGGTAATTGCAGCGTTTGCAAGCTTATCCTAGATTGGCCTTTTCCAAATTAAAGGCCTTTTCCCTAAAAAGGGATTCCATTTTGTCAAAGCACTTTTGACCTATTCAGATCAGAGAGTTGTGGAGCGTATACAATATCTGCGGTAGCCATATCATTTTTATTAGATTACAACACCCTGCAATAGATAGGGGAAAACGGCACCAGATTTCTCCCTTTTGCTTCAGTTTCAACAATGGGGCCAAGTTATTAGCATACTGGTTTAGGTCTCTCGCAATCCAAACACCCAGGTATTTCAAGTTGGTCACTACTTTCAAGTGGGAGATTCAATAGTATCTGGTGCATCAATCGGCAGCAAAGCTGACTTATCCCAGTTGATGACCAGAGAGGTGCCTGAATTCACCCACAATTTGTATCACTGGGTTTAGTGAGGCTACGACATCCCAAAGAAAGAACAGGACATCATCTGCGAACAATGCTATCCTGTCTATCGGGCACCGGAACCCCTGTATGTTCGGCTTTGATGTAGTCATAATTGCTAGGGGTTCCATTGCAAGAGCGAATAGGGGAGACAGGGGAAACTACTAGATTGATTAATCCACCACAGTCCCAAAATATCCGGCTAAAGACATGCACTGCTTAAAGCATTTATACATAGCCCAAGTGTTTTCCTAAAGGATGAGTGCACCCTTTTATAAAATAAGGCATTTTCTGCACATTGCACTCACTGTAGTTTTTACATCCACAAAAGATTGGTCTTACCTGTAAAACACCTTCTGGGACAGTGTTTTTGAATCCTTATTGGCAGGGTTATGCTGTCACCTACAGGCAACGGGACACTGGAACACAAACTTTCAAGCAAGCAATAAGTCACAAGGGTGAAATTGGTCTTCTAATGTACTCCAAGAAATTGATTTTTACGGGCAAGCTAAAAATTCCATGTACTTCATCATACATCACAGGCCAGTCTTCCTGAAGCCTTACAATGGGAATGTCCCAAAGCACTAAACATAAGAGTGTAACAGAACAGCCTGCAAAGAACACTGCAAGCAAAAAGGAAGCATCTTAAGGAGGCTCCAACAGCCACCTGGTTAACAAACACACACACACTTTAAAAAAGTGTAAACCAAAGACTAGGCTGCAGCTTTATAAACCCGAGCTACTGAGGCTGGATTACAAATAGCCCATGAGGCACCTACACTGTTGGTGGAAGAGTAATCACCAAAAATGACAGAATTTCCCTTTCAAACTGTAAGCTTGTGAAAAGCAGCCAAATGCAAGGAGACTCAGAAAAACACAATCACCAATTATCTTAAAGGAAGACCCAAATGGCTCAAACTGAGGTTTCTGGAAAACAGATGGAACCAAGCCAAGATCCATGGAGCTAATTGCAGTCTGACCAGAGGGGAAATACATGTTACACTATAAAAAGGCATGCGTCAAGGAATGAGAAGCAATCTGCCTCAAAAAGAGGACCCCAAAGGTCACAATATGACCCTTGATCATGCCTCAAGGCCAGACCGATTAACCCCGTCTGGAGGAAACCCAAGTTAAGGCTAACAACATACCTGTGAGGACATAAACTCCCAACACAGGCAATAAGATATCCAGGTCACAAAATCTCACTCGAGTAGCCTTACTGACCCTGAAAAGAGCACAATTAACCAAATGGACTTCCCTGTCTGCAAAACCTAGCTTCAACAGCCAAGGCAACCCTAACAAATAACCCCTGGCAGAAAAACTGAAGCACTGACCACGGGGCGGAGATTTTTTTTGCCAGTGTCCACTCACCTGTAAGTGGCAGCATAACAGTCATAAGGAGTCAAGATTGTGTGTCCGGTGATTAACACATTTATTTTTTAATAATGCATTAGAGCATTTTGGATTCCAGGGTGTCTGGGCACTCTGCAGGCAGCAGAGTGTGCCCGATATTCAACATTAATGAGGTCTACCAACTTTCCAATAGGTTCACCGGCAGATCAGTAATCAACCCAGTTACATACCCACTCACAGTCCATGCCAAGTACCGGGAACACATCAAGATCTTTCCTTAGCAGTGGCCAAACAGCTTTCCATTCTTCAGCTTTGGATACTATCTTGATTTCTGCCTGTAGGATCTTCTCTACTGCAGAAGAGCTGGAGACCTCTACTTCTGAAGGATTCTGAAGGTGATCCGAGATTGAGGTCTCATGGCTCAGCACAGCTGAAGAGTCTTTGACATCTCCACCAACACAACACTGTCGTCTCCGGCGATTGATAAGTTTCCACAGAACGAGACATGCTACTGTAGTACCCACAAGGGAGGCAACGCCAAGAGTTAAACCTGTGTGTCTGGGCATTCTGACAAAAAAAAAAAAAAAAAAAAAAAAAAAATTAAAGTTACGTACCGGTAACGTCTTTTCCTGTAGTCTTTCAGGACAGCCACAATAGAGAGATAGTCTCCTCCCCTTCCTCTGGAAACACTGCGCCAGCCCATAAAATCTCTCCTCCCCTGCCAGACCTCAGTTCTTTCAAGAGTACCTCCGGCCGCTGGGGAGACACAAGAACACATTAATAACATACCAATCAATATCATTACCATATTGCGTTCTGGTCTTTAATAAGACCCCCCCAAGCTTAGGGTGGGTAACTAGGGCTGTCCTGAAAGACTACAGGAAAAGACGTTACCGGTACGTAACTTTAATTTTCCCTTTCCGTCATTTCAGGACAGCCACAATAGAGAGGATAATCGAGCACTTACCAATTAGGGTGGGACTACAGCTTGCAGAACTTTTCGCCCAAAAGCCTGCTCACCTGCCGCCACCAGGTCCACTCTGTAATGTCTAACAAAAGTGGAGTAGCTGGACCATGTTGCTGCCTTGCATATTTGCTCTGGCGTTGCTCCAGCCTTCTCTGCCTGGGAAGTTGCCACTGCTCTGATGGAGTGTGCCTTTATGCCTCTAGGGACCTCCTTCCCCGCTAAAGAATATGCCTGCCCAATAGCTAATCTAAGCCACCTGGCAATCGTGCGTCGGGACGCTCTGAGACCCTTTCTGGCCCCAGAAAATAAAATAAATAGAGAATCAGACTTCCTTATTGTTTTAGTCATCTCTAGGTATTGTAGGATACACCTCCTTACATCTAAAAAATGAAATTTTAGTTCCCTTTCACCTGAAGGATTGGGACAAAACGAGGGTAGGACTACTTCCTGGCTTCTATGAAAGCCTGACGCCACCTTAGGCAAAAAAGCTGGATCAGTCTTAAGGACTATCCTGTCTGGCAAAATAACACAAAAAGGAGGTCTAATTGATAACGCCTCAATTTCGCTGACCCTCCTGGCAGTTGTCACTGCAACTAAAAATACTGTTTTTAGGGTAAGTTCCCTTAACAGGCACTTGCCCAATGGCTCAAAGGGACTTCCCGTAAGGCTCTGTAAAACCAGAGATAGGTCCCACCCGGGAAAGGGAGGACCCCTGGTAGGTCTCTGTCTTGACAGTGCCTTAAAGAATCTGACCACCCATGGATTGGTAGCCAGAGACTTCTCCAGGTAAGCACTGAGTGCTGAAACCTGACTTTTAAGGGTAGCTACAGATAAACCCTTGTCCGCTCCACACTGCAGAAATTCCAACACAGCTACGGGACTCTGCACCGAGAAGGAGTTTTCTATGCACCATTTGTTGAAAAGGAGCCAGACCTTTTTGTAAATCTTACGGGTCTCCTTTTTCCTACTGTTGAGGAGGGTAGAGATCAAGCTCTCTGAAAACCCCTTGGATCTTAATATACCCTCCTCAGTAGCCAGGCCGCTAATTTCCACTGCTGCACCTGTGGGCAGAGGACTGGACCCTGCGACAGAAGATCCTTTCGAGGTGGAAGGAAAAGGGGAGGTTCCGCTGCTAACTGACTGAGGACTGAAAACCATGCCCTTTTCGGCCAATGTGGAGCTACCAGAATAAGAGAGGTGCTCTCTAATTGAAACTTCCTCAGAACCGCCGGTAATAGTACCGGAGGAGGGAAGGCATAACATGTCCTGAAATGCCAACTCTGAGATAATGCGTCCACTCCCAGTGCTCCTTCCCCTGCGTTTAGGGAGAAAAAACAGGGGGTTTTCGCGTTGTCTTTTGAAGCGAAAAGATCCACTTCCGGGGGTCCCCATTTCTCGGATATGAGATTGAAAACCTCCTGGTTGAGGGCCCAATCTCCTTCCTTTAGACTCCTCCGGCTGAGAAAATCTGCGATTATATTCCTCTCCCCTCTCAGAAAAACCGCTGAGAGTGAGAGAGTGTTGGACTCGGCCCAGCTTAGAATGTCTTCTGCTAGGGCCAGCAGACTTCCGCTCCTGGTGCCTCCCTGCTTGTTTATATAGGCCACGGTGGATGAGTTGTCCGACCGTACCTGTACATGGTGGCCCTGGAGTTCCTTTTTGAAGAATCTGAGGGCTAGGCCTACTGCCCTCAGCTCTTTCCAATTGGAAGACCTCTGCAGCTCGTCGCCCTTCCATGTGCCTTGCGCTAGAAGGGATCCCAGATGTGCCCCCCAGCCCTTGCCACTTGCATCCGTGGTTAGGATCTGTGGGACTGGGATGAGCCACAGACGTCCCTGTGACAAGTTCACTTCCTTCCTCCACCACCAAAGAGATCTCTTTATTTGATGGGGAACCTGTACTAAGGTGTCTAGATCCCTCTGACTGTGGTCCCATACTCTTAGTACATATGATTGTAGGGGGCGAAAATGTAATCCTGCCCACTGCACTGCTGGAAGAGTAGAAGTTAGCAGGCCTAATGTTGACATTATGGACCTCTTGGACACCAGATGGTTGCACTGGAGGGAGAGAACTGCTCTGTCCAGTTTTAGAATTTTTTCCCTTGGAAGAAAAACTCTCGAGAGCGTAGTGTCCAACAGGTACCCCAGGTACACAATGCGCTGTGAGGGAATGAGACTGGACTTTTCTAAGTTCAGCAGCCACCCCAAACCTGTTAGAACCCTCTTGGTTAGATCGAGGTCTCTGATCAACTGTTCTGGGGATACTGCAAAAAGAAGCAGGTCGTCCAGATAGGCTATAACTGATACCCCCTGGAGTCGCAGGAAGGCCAACGCCTCTGCCAGTACCTTTGTGAATATGCGGGGCGAGGAGGATAGCCCGAAGGGCAGCGCTTGAAACTGCAGATGCAGTATTGTGCCCTGCAGGTCTACTGCTAAACGGAGGAACCTCTGGGAGGTTTCTGCGATAGGGACGTGTAAATATGCGTCTCTGAGATCCAGAGACACCATATAACCGTTGTGTGGTAGCAGGGCCCTGACCGTAAAGATTGACTCCATGCGGAACCTTTTGTAGCAAATTGACCTGTTTAAGGGTTTTAAATTCAGAATCAGTCTGAATTTTCCCGAGGGCTTTTTCACCACAAATACGTGGGAATAGAACCCCTCTCCTTCCTGCCCCCTTGGTACTCTGTGAACTACGTTCTGAATCTCCAGTTCCTTCAGGGCATCCACCAAAGCTTCGGCCCTTGCTGTGCAGCTGGGAAGCTTCGTAACAAGGAACCTTTGCGGGGGTGGTCTTGAGAATTCCAAGAGATACCCCCTTCTTATGACCCCCAGGATGAATCGATTGGGTGAGAGGGTCTCCCACTGTGGAAGGAAGGCCCCCAGTCTTCCTCCCACCGTCCCTAGAGAGTCATTGATCTTTACGGGCCTTCTCAGGAGGGCGAAAAATCGCCCCTCCTCTGCCCTTGCCTCTTTGGCCCCAAGTTTTCTTCCCTTGCTTGGGAGATTCCTTGCCTTTTTTCGGACGAAACCCCTTTCTCGTCTGAGCTGGGGCTTTCCTCTTAGGCGGAAAAGGACTTCTTTTTGTCCGCTGTACGGTCTAAGACCGTCTCTAAACCAGGGCCAAAGAGTAGATCACCTGTCAGGGGTATCCCGCACAATTTGACCTTGGAGGCGGTGTCCCCCGGCCAAGTTTTCAGCCAGAGCGCTCTTCTGGCCGAATTCGCCAGCGCCGCTGATCTGGCCGACATACGGACTGACTCTGCTGAGGCGTCTGCAATGTATGCGATTCCTCGCAGAATCGTGGGGAACGAGGCTAGGATAGTCTCCTTGGCTGTGCCAGCTTCAATGTGCTCCTGAATCTGGAAAAGCCAGTGCTCTAAATTGCGGGCTACGACCGTAACAGCCATTTCTGGCTTTAAGTTACCCACAGTTGAGTCCCACGTCTTTTTTAGAAGTGAGTCTATCCTTTTGTCCATGACATCCGACAAAGCCCCCATATCCTCGAATGCCAGGTCTGTGTGTCTAGAGACCTGAGAGAAGGCGGCATCCAACTTGGGATTTTTATTCCAAATGGACGCTGGATCCTCTGAAAATGGAAACCTTCTCTTAAGGGAGCTAGAAAAGAAGGGTTTCCTCTCAGGATCCTGCCACTCCTTCTTAATCGTTTCCACCAGCACTTCATGTACTGGAAAAACTTTTCTTTTTTGATCTCCCAAGCCCTTATACATAAGGTCGTGGAGAGATAGGGGTTTTTTATCCTCGTGTATCCCGAGGGTTGTATATATTGCCCCCAAGAGATCTTCCACCTCATCCAGGGACAATTTATACCTGGAGATTTTCCTGGACTCCCCGTCCTGGTCCTCCCCTTCTGATTCCTCATGGGAATCAGACGTGCCACTGTCCGGTTGCCTCTGCTCCACCCCGGAAGGGCCTGACATCTCCTCTGCCATAACTAAATTGGTAGATCTGGCAGGTGCAGAGCCCTGAGCATGAGGCGGGGTTGTGTCCTGCTGAATGGGTTTAGAGGGAAGCTTGAACGTCTCAAAAAAGGTTTTAAAAGATGAAAAGGTGGATGACAGCTCTTTCACAGAAGCTGCCAACCCAGACTGCTGTTCAGATTCCCTTTCCTTAACCAGGGAGTCTATGCACTCCTTACATAAAACTTTAGTCCATGCTTCCCCTAAACTGTCTCTACAAGAGGCACACTTCCTTTTAGAGACATGAGTGGACTTTGTTTTTTCTGTAGATTTCTGAAAATACATACAAAAAAACCATATTACTTCCAGCAAGTTTAAGTGGAAACAACCCTGGGGGAGTACCAGATCCATCTTAAGGGAACTGCGCTCACCCCCCCACCCCCTGACCACCCAGGGGGACTGCCCTCCCTCTAAGTAAGGAACCATACAAGAGGGAGAGCAAACCTTAGATAGAGAGGACCCCTCCCCAGGGAACTCTTACCTTTGGAAGGCTGGAGACAGCGTCCGAATGAGTTGCAGCATCAGCCTCAGACATGACTGCAGGTGGTTGCCTGTGTAGAGTCTCACACTGTGTACATGTGAAGCGACTCACTCCAGCCTGAGCCCGGCCCCCTATCAGCCCCGCGACCCGGAACCGGAAGTCACGGTTCAAAGGGAAAGCGTCCGCCCCCCCCGCCGGAAATGACGTCACCCGTCGTCCGGCCCGCTGGTTCCAAATTTTGCGGCCTGTATGAATACAGGGGAGAGCGGACTGTCTCCATGCTGCGGCCCTGTGGACGCGATAGGGGTCCCCCACGACCTGATGCCGCGCTCGGCAAGGAAGGGGTGGCTTTCAGCTGCGGTATGTACCGCCACTCTTCATCTTGGAAGCCCCTGCTTCCCTAGGGATGATTTTTTTAGAAAGAGGCCACAGTCTCCCTGACTGCACCCGGCCTGGTTCCTCTGCACAGTGTCTCCCCACCGGAGGAAACACTAATAACTGAGGTCTGGCAGGGGAGGAGAGATTTTATGGGCTGGCGCAGTGTTTCCAGAGGAAGGGGAGGAGACTATCTCTCTATTGTGGCTGTCCTGAAATGACGGAAAGGGAAAAAACACACCCTAGTCAAACATTATTCTAGAGGTTATGTACTGTACATAGAACAATTCAGCTTCATGCCCTCAATACCAGGAGTAAAATACCCATTACAGGAGATGTTTTATGGCACTTATCAAATCACCAAAAACGTTTTTTTCACCATGACCTTCATGCAAGATTTTTTATTTTTAAGCCCAAAACCTACCTTTTACACCATATACCACCCATGTTTATACTGCATGTTATAACATTGTTGCAAGCTGACCAACCCCTCCCGACAGGGTGTGGGAGTTATTCTCCCATTCAGGGAGTGGTCACTCTTGAAGCCATGTCCACTGCTCAAAAGAAAACTACAAAGCCCATTACTTTTTCAGACACATGAATGGATGATCATTGCTCCACCTCCCCCCCGGTACCAAGAGGGAAAAGGTGACATGGGAGGGACCTCCAGCTGATTGACAACCTCAGCTCTTTTCCTGTGTGCTGTGTAAGGGGGGGGGGGTCTTCCCTCCAATCAGATCTCTCCTCAATGAGCTCTACAGAGTGCAACTTCACTGTCCCCATTTTTCCCCCCCGACAAGCTTATACACACACACACACACACACACACACTTATATTTTCAAAAGTATTGGGATGCCTGCCTTCACATACACAAAAAAAAAAAAACGTTAATGGCATCCCAGTCTATTATAGCTGCAAAGGGGGGGGGCCAATTCAATATTGAACCCTTCGGACTAAGACTGGGATGCCATTAAAGTTCATGTGCATTTAAAGGCAGGCCTCCCAATACGTTTGGCAACAGTGCACACAAAACACGTTTCTCCTTTCATTTCCATTTTAAAACTGAATGTTTTGTTTTTTTTTTGCAAGGTTATTGTTTACAATCACTTTAATAGACAATGGTGTGTTAGGCCTCATTCACACAGGGCCTATTAAATCATAGGCCTGTGGCAGGCTGGGGTTTAGTCACACAGGGATGTACAGGCAGCCCTACTCTTGTCTAGGGAGACACATCTGCTGCACGGACACAGCCGCTGTCTCCCAATATAACTCCATTGTGGGCAACGTCCCTAAACTCGCACCGCCTGCATTCCTGGGACACACCATGGGGGTCAGTGCAGCCGCTGCAACCCAATATAACTCCAGTGTGGGCAACGTCCCTGAAGTCACACCGCCTGCATTCTTGGGAAACACTATGGGGATCAGTGAAGCCGCTGCACCCCAAAATAACTCCAGTGTGGGCAACATCCCTGAAGTCACACCGCCTGCATTCTTGGGAAACACTATGGGGATCAGTGAAGCCGCTGCACCCCAAAATAACTCCAGTGTGGGCAACATCCCTGAAGTCACACCGCCTGCATTCTTGGGACACACTATGGGGGGTCAGTGCAGCCGCTGCACCCCAACAGACATGAATAGACTGCTGGCATGGAACACCTGTACATGTGGGTGAGGGAGAAGCCAGTCCTCCACACACACACACACACACACACACACACACACAGTGAACAAGGCCTATAGGTGACCCATATATGACCAGGCTGGCCTTAAAGGATCCCACGTGACCCCCCCCCCTCCCCCAGGAGAAGGTAGGAAGAATGGTTAGAGAGGAAACAAACAGAGAGCACACTACACAGGACTCACCATACCTAACAACGTGCGGGAACGAAGAGAAGGACAACAAAGAGACACTGCCTGGCCGGAACTTCCCTCCGCAGAGATCACCGGACTCACACCGCCGTAGAAAAACACACCTTCCCACCGTTTGTTTAAATCCCCTATGTCCCCAGAGGCCGCCACCCCCTCATCCGGCGTGCGCCCCATGGGAGAGACCCCTCCCGCTTCTGCGTCATCACGCACAGCTTGCTGCGTTCCACCATGAAACGCAAACACTGGGCGTCGGGAGTGCGCGCGCACGCACGCACGCCTCGGGGCACATTCACGAGCGGCAGGAACGTAAATGCTCTATAGTTGTTTGTATCCACTATCCGGTGACCCGGGGGGAACACAGGCTGCGCTGCCCACCACCTAGACACTTTTTCCACACGGAAGTCACCATGCTCTAGCTTCTCTGCTATTGGACGGTTTGGGTTTAACCCTGACGTGTCCGGATTGCAGGCACCTTCTCCAGCTATGTGTAGAAGAGAGTAATTGTAGATCTGTCCGTACACGTCAAGGTTAGAGTGGGAGTAAACTCCCATGCACAATTTGTACTTATAATAAGGCTTACCTATAGGTACTGTAAATATCTCCTAAAAGTGCACTGTTTAGAAGATATTTACTGTACGGACCGTTCCTTCAGAGCCCTGTACCGTAAACGGCGGCTCCTGCATGCATGCGCAGGAGTGCCGTCATCGTGGCTCCAGCCACTCACACACCCGGAGTCAGCGAACCTGGAAGGAAGGAAGACGGGTGAAGAGCTTTGTCAGTGGTGACAGCGTGCTGTTGGAGGGCTTCGTTCTAAGGTAAGTTTCACATAATGTGCTAGTATGTGATGCATTCTAGCACATTATGGCTTTACCTTGCAGGTTCCAGAAAAAAAAATAAAACAGCAGTATACTACTGCTTTAAACTTTAAGCAGTAATGTCCAATAGCAGAGGGGCGAGAGCTTGCGTACCTCCCAACTGTAGAACCTAAGCAGGAGGCCCTATTCATACCTGCAGGATGCGTAGCATAGGAAGACCATGGCTACAATCAACAAGCGCACCAAAATAGCTAAAAAATTATTTGGTGTTTTTGTGGCACTGAGCCAAGCATATTTTGCACTCAGTGTTGTGCTACTTTTCTTACATGGCAAATGCACAACAAAATGCAGGACTGCTACCCATATTTGGGGTGCCATTAGGAAATAATGGCGCCGGAAGTGTGTTCTGTGTTTTGCCATGTTTTCAGCAAGTTTCTTCCCACATTTTTAGTAGCTAGGTGTGAATGCAGCCTAAGGGACACTTCAGGGAGACAGTAGCCTACAGAGTGTGTAGCACGCCACAGCAAAAAAGTGGGTGTGGTTAAATGACGATGACCTGGAGGGAACAATCTTCAGTGCTAAGGGCGTTGCTTTAATTGTAGAAGTACCAAGGCACATTCAGGCATCCCGTCAAGATTTAAAATTCTGCTTGCCCGTGACGACAAACGGTACCTAAAAATCTCCATAGGTGACACATTAAAAGTCTTTACAGGTTTGAGGTCTGATGTCCGCGGCAAGCTTTGTGTGGTGCAATCGCCATTTACATATGCATGTGGGACCTACATGTAAGCAGTTTCAGTCTACTTTCTCCACTGCAGGTAGCGCTCACCCACAGCAGCCTTGCAGCTGGCGAGGAAGCAATGTTCCTCTATGGTTTCCTGGAGAAGCTATCCAGTTGGATGTTGCCGTCCCATGTGACTCTGGCAGCCATCTTTTTAAGGCCCTGGCTATCAGGTTTGGTGCTCTTTATGCAAGTCAGTAGTGTAGGGAAAGGTGCCCCCCTGTTAGGGACAGTACTAGCAGTAGGTAAGGGTTCCTGACATGGAGGGAAAGTGTAGGGTCCCAACTCCTCTGTGCTTCATCCCGCTTGGGCACAAGACGGCCAGGCCGCATTCTACTCTCTTAACAGATGCTGTAAATCTGGGTGATACCTGCTCTCTTTACATTATTGAAAACCGTAAGTGCACCGGGTTGGGCAGCTGTTCCACTGGGTTTATTGTGAACTGTTGCTGCATTACTTCAGTACAATTTTTTCATTGCACCAGATTGTGTGAATTATTGCCGCTGCACCCCGCCTACGCTTGGTGGCATTCTGCAGGATATGTCCCTTGCAGTGGGTGCAGAAGGAGGATTGGGCTCCAGCATGGCTCTGCTAGGATCGGCCATAGCCCTAGTACCAGAGTTCAATGGCTCTAACATTCCTCTGGTAGAGTAGGAGGAGAGACTGGAGAGTGCCGTGTGCCTTCACCAGGTCCCAGCCCAGCTGGTGGCAGAGCTGGCTACTAATGCTGTAGAGGCCAATGCCTGCCATGTGGTTATGGCGCTGCTGGCACACGAGTGAGCTACTTTGGAACAGATCATGTCACACTTGGAGGGCCTGTTTGGGAAGAAGCTACCACTGCCGAAGCTGCGGCAAAGGTTCTTCCTAAGGAAACAGCAGGAGGGCGAGAGCCTCACCCATTCCAGGTGCCTGGAAAAGAGGATTGTTTTGGCTGAGCTGACATCACTGATTCAGAGCACATATTGAGGGACCAGTTCATTACTGATCTGATGACAGGTCCAATCTGGAGAGCATTGCAGGAGAAAGTTAAAATGACATGCCACATTTGGCATGTCATTTTTTTGGGGGGTGTGGGTACCTAGTTTTGACAGGTAATCACTGCTACTTTCGCTCAGATTGCCTAGGCGATCTGAGCAGAAGTTCTCCGCACCTCCACCCCTCCCTGCAGTCTTCTGGGACACATCACAGATCCCAGAAGACTGACGAAATATTCAGGAGGCGCATGTGCAGTGGGCACCCGGCTATAAAGCTGCAAGCTGTCAGTCGGGTGCCCAAAGTTGAAATGCAGGCGCTGGAGAGAGAAGGAATAACTTGGATGAGCGCATCGCTGGACCCTAGGACAGCTGAGAGTGTGCTTATTCAAGTCAGCAGCTACAGTTTTTGTAGCTGGTGACTTTTAAGAAATATAAAAACAACTGGAGCATCACCTCATTAATGTGCAACCAACCACTTCCTTCCATAATGTGGTGATGGGTGTGGTTGCATGGGAACAAGAAGAGCCGGATTCAACGGTGGCAGAAACCAAGAGGTTTGAACCAGCATATCTGAAGGAGGAGGCCTTGGCACCTTCACCCCTGTCAGCCATGCAAACCCTGCTGACCAAACTATCTCAGGATGTGTCCGCCTTGAAACTGGAGATAGCCTTTTAAAAAGGACTCACCCCCAACCCCATAGGGGCTAGAATCCGTTGCTCAGGGACCCAGAGGAGGACCAAAAATGCTGACGTTTTGATCGTTAGGGACACATCCAATCCAAAAAAGAGGGAAAAACCCTGGGACATATGAATCAAAGTCCCAATAAGTCTGAAGGTATGGTTGCTCCAAGACCAGTGGTTTCGGACCTAGTCAGCAGGCAAGAGGTTCTATGTTTGACTGACATCGTGTCAGAAGTGACCATCATGGAATATGATTTCTATGTGCAAAGCATTGGAACAATTGGACCCCTGTTGCCTGTCCCTCTGAGCGACCAATAATCTACCCAACCTGGTCGAAGGCATCACTTAGGTAAGGGATTAAACCGAGGACCAGGCAGTGGAGCGGGTCAGAGTAGGTGTTGCCTGTGGCCCAGTTAACCCCATGGTGCTGGGCCTGAATGCTTTGAAGGACCTGGATTTACACTGCCTGCAGCTAAATATGAACATTCGGGCTGAGGGATTGTATTCGCAGATTGTGGAGAGACATAAAGGAGACCAAGACGAGAGGAGGGAGAGGAGATAAAACACCTTAATAATACCAAAGATTTAGTTTACAACCTGAAGCCCATTTAGAATCCACCAAATCATGAATTAGAGTGCAGAAAGCCGCATCAGCTCAAAGTGGGGTATTGTTTTGTTTCCTTACTACTTTTAAACTAACCCCCAAATTGTCTTGTCCATCACCTACTTGGAAAAATGCTCCTCTAATTTGCATCACAAACTGCCAAAGAGCAATCAGATATTTGCTGGTTCAACAATCTCTGGGTATAAATGGTAATATCCAGTTATATTTTGTGCAAGCGTGAGTGTATCCAGCTCTTTTTTAAACATTCTACTGAGCTGGCCAGGACAGATTCTTGAGGGAGCCTATTCTACGTTTTCAGAGCTCTTACTGTGAAGAAGCCTTTCCACATGTGGAGGTTAAATCTCTTTTCCTCAAGTCATAAATTGTGCCCCATTGTTTTTCTGTATTGACCTAACAGTGAGTAACTATACACCAAGTTACTATATGCACCATTTATGTATTTATACATAGTGATCTTATCCTCCCTTAAGCACTTTCTGTCCATGCTATAGCAGACATCCTTCCATGATCGCGCTGGCCGCACACCCCCCTTCGGACTTAACTGATCACAGGTTGAGGTAAAGGGCCAATCAAAGGGGCCTTTTACCACGTGATCAGCTGTTAGCCAATGACAGCTGATCACAGGATGTAAACACAAGCTAGTTATCAGCTTTTCTTTCCTCATGCTAACAGCATGAGGGGAGAAGAAAGCCGATAACTGGCTTATGTTAAAGGAACATCGGCACTGATTATTAGTGCAGTCCCACCAGTGCTGCCAATTAGTGCCCACCAATGCTGCCAATCAGTGCCCATCAATGCCTCCTCATCAGTGCTGCCTATCAATGCCACCTTTCAGTGCCGCCTATCAGTGTAGCCTCATTAGTGCCACTTCAACAGTGTCCATCAGTTCCACCTATCGGTGGCCATCAATGCCACCTATCAGTGCAGCCTATTAGTGCCCATCGGTGCAGCCTCATAAGCGCACATCAGTGAAGGAGAAAAATGACCTGTTTGCAACATTTTAGAACAAACTATGAAAAATGTTTTGTTTTTGTTTTTTTCACAAGTCTTTTTTTGTTTATTTAACAAAGAAATAAAAAACAGAGTGGTGATTAAATACTTTGAATGAACCAAAACCATTGGATAGGTCTCACAATGATCAATACACACAATGTGGAACTCTAATTGAATTAATATATAGTCATTTTGCATGAAAGGAAAAAAATTTGAACATAATGTCCATGAGTGAAATGAAAAACCAAATGCGTGGTGAAACCAAATGACCCTTAAAGGGGCATACGCCAAGTGTTCATAACATCATTTAGACATCAAAATAATGGATAGATGGTGAAACAATATGTAAAGGTGAGTAATCCGCCACCTATAGGATGAAGGCTTACCAGATGGCTTGAACTCAAAAGGACGTGCGTCTTATGAGTCAAACAAGCTTACGTTGGCAAACACCAAAGTTGGAAACATCAGATCTGGAGACCTTTGACGAATAAGCCAAGTCCTCAAGCAGTCCTTAGGGTAGTATTCTCCATGGAAGGTATTTTTATAAGGGAAAGTGGATAGGTTCTCCCATATGTTCACGTGTATAGTTAAAGAGAGGAGAACAAAAAGGGCCACATAGCGTAATTCTGTATAAAAGGTATAACATTTAATGAAGTTAAAAAACTCACATTTTAAAAGAACAAATAGTGCTTTTGGTAATGTACAGTGCCTTGCAAAAGTATTCACCCCCTTGGCTTTTTACCTATTTTGTTACATTACAGCCTTTAGTTCAGAGTTTTTTTTTAATCTGAATTATATGTGATGAATCAGAACACAATAGTCTAAGTTGGTAAAGTAAAATTAAAAAAATATATATATACATAAAACTATTTTTCAGAAATAAAAAACTGATAATTGGCACCCCCTTTGTTATGAAGCCCATAAAAAGCTCTGGTGCAACCAATTACCTTCAGAAGTCACATAATTAGTGAAATGATGTCCACCTGTGTGCAAGTGTCACATGATCTGTCATTACATATACACACCTTTTTGAAAGGCTCCTGGTGCTGCAACACCTAAGCCAGTGGCACCACTAACCAAACACTGCTGTGAAGACCAAGGAACTCTCCAAACAGGTAAGGGACAATGTTGTTGAAGTACAAGTCAGGGTTAGGTTATAAAAAAATATCCAAATCTTTGATGATCTCTAGGAGCACCATCAAATCTATCAACCAAATGAAAAGAACACGGCACAACAGCAAACCTGCCAAGAGACGGCCGCACACCAAAATTCACAGACCGGGCAAGAAGGGCGTTAATCAGAGCGGCAGCACAGAGACCTAAGGTAACCCTGGAGGAGCTGCAGAGTTCCACAGCAGAGACTGGAGTATCTGTACATAGGACGACAATAAGCCGTATGCTCCATAGAGTTGGGCTCTGGCAGAGTGGCCAGAAGAAAGCCATTACTTTCAGCAAAAAACAAAATGGCACGTTTTGAGTTTACGAAAAGGCATGTGGGAGACTCCCAAAATGTGTAGAGAAAGGTGCTCTGGTCTGATGAGACTAAAATTGAACTTTTTGGCCATCAAAGAAAGCGCTATTGTGACGGAATGTGATGTAGATAATAATAATAGTAATCTGAAAATGTCTATTTTCTTATGTGCATACATATTTTTCTCCTTACTCATTATATAAGTATACAGATTAGCTCTGTTCCTATATTTTCTCAAGATGGCGGGTACCCCCTACATCCCACACATCAGAAGAACGCGGAACTGGAGATAAAACCAAAGAGAGCCAAACCTCGTTATGAAAATTCTCCATCTTCTTTACTGTCTTAACCAATGAGATGTACCTATTAGACTAACATAGCAATGACGTATTTGTGTGTATAAAACATTAGCACCGCCTTGAATAAATCAGAAGTGTAATGAGTAGCAATGCTGAGCGTGTCTCAGAGTGTTTACTTTTATATGCATGCATATCCACACTTTTCAAATTAGAGACAGCAGCAGATAACCTTGGGCTCGATTGGAGCTCTTAAATAATTTCCATAACAGATGGTGCCGAAACCCGGGACCTCAGGCTACACTCGAAGTTATACCGCGACAAGCATTCGGGCGTTAACTGATTAATGAGAGTGGGGTTTGCGCAGCCCTAACAGTACCGGTGAGTTGATTTATACTCTTACCACTGTACGACTCTCTTATCTTTCGGTTGACGGCTGGATTCTGTCGGTATGCTGATACTGTCTTAGAGGCAGGTATTTCCTCGCCTGAGGTTGTTTAACGAACCTGTCAATGGGTTTCTGCTGGCTGTATTTGTTCACTGTCTGCCATTCTTTGGGCTACGAAACTCAGCAGTCTAAAAGTGCTACATGAGTGAATGTGTGTTCTCATCTCCAGACGAGCTGTCGGCCTCTGGCATGAGATAGTTTCCTTGTGGCAGTCGTTTATAGACGGGTGTACTCTGGGTTCGATGAACCTTTGAGGGTTATCTCAGCTGCTGGCTTTGCAGTCTGAAAGCGTTACAGAAGTCTCACCCCAAGAAGAGTTGTCGGCCTCTTGGTGTAGAGCTGTAGAAAAACGTCTATAAACGGGTTTATTTTTACAGGGTGGTCTGCCCTTGTGGTTATCTTAGCCTGCTGAAATTTTGCAGTTCGAAGAGTGGCAGGTGTAATGTCCTGTCGTGATTGTATTTGTGGTTTATTGTTTGCTATATACACGAGAGGGGGTGGGGACTGGTTAAGGTCGGAGGGGGGCTGCCCGAGGGATCTGTTGGGTCGCGGGCCGTTGCTCCTCACTACCCCTGATGTGTTTGTTCTTGTTCTGAGATTAACCGTACATTAGTCTTATGAGCTCCCACCGAAGGAATTTGCTGATAAGAACGCTGAGAAAAATATTAACCCCTTGGTTGTACGAGAGAAAGTGATATTGTAATGAAAGTGATATTGTAAAGAAGGAGAGAAGAAGATGTTGAAATAGTTAACAAAGTTGAAAGAAGTGACGAAAGTTATGTTGCAGAAGAAACAGGGAGAAAAATCCTGTGTGATAAAGAAAATTGGATAAAGGAAGTTAAGAAAGATGGCGATTGTATTATGTATGTGTATCACAGAGCTGATGATATGTTGGAACGTGAAACAAAGGAGGGGAGGGACAGCACTGCCCTCCGTCTAACAACCACTCCTTTCTCACCACCCAAGCACAACCCACTGTGACAACTCAGCCCGGCGGCCATCTTAGTGCACCCATGCCTTCACTTTCTACCCAGTCCAGTGCACTTCCTGCCGGCGGCCATCTTAGTACACCCAGTAAGCTTAAACAGCCTGTACCCAGCCCTCCCTGTTTTAAACCAAGATGGTTCATACCACACACCTGTCTTCTCCAATACGGGAGCATCACATTCCCAGGCCGGATATGTTAATGATGAAGAAGCATCTGAGTGGGAAGCCCGACAGCAGGCAGCAAGGCCACCCACTGATTTAACCCCCAATCCGGCTCCAGACTCTCAGTTCCCAGAGGATCTCAAACACATGCTGGCAACCATAAAGAACAGTGCCCCTTGCCAGCCCCTGCCCCAACAACAGTCTCGGTTACCAGAAGGGGCACCAGTGATGTATGTCGCTTTTACTATATCACAAGCAGCGGCCTTAGTGACAAGTCTGCCTGACCCAGAGAAGCAGCCAATTCCCTTCTACCACAGGATAGTGCAGATACAAGAAACTTACTCAGCTGCCTGGAGAGACTTGATCAGCCTATGCCAAATCAAAGCAGGATATGTCTTTTGGCCAGTCATGCAGATGGCCTTCAATGATGCCTGCCTGACAAGTGCCACTTCCTACACCTCAGGCGTGGAGTTCTGTGCACAACTCCACGACTGGGCAAAGGAGAAGTTGACGGATCAGAAGACCACAATCCAAGATATTACCCAAGATAAAGGGGAGTCTGTGAAGAAGTATCATGCTAGACACATAAAGGCATACACACACATGTTATCAACTGCTTTTGTTTCAGGGCTCAGAGAGGATATCAGAAAAGACCTGATGGTGGCCCGCCCTGAATACCGTTCAATGAAAATGTCTGATTTATTGTTGGTGGCCAGAGGTATAGAAAATCAAAAAGGTAAAAAACCAACGCCCCTCATGGTAACCCATGACGAAAATCCCACCTACACTCGTCCACCACCACTGCCCAATACCAGGGTAAGGATCACCTGTTACAACTGTGGGAAACGGGGTCACATAAGGAAAGAATGCAGAGCCCCAAAATATCCCAAACGAGACAGGGAACCCTATGCAGGGCAACGGGGACATGAACCACCACCACCACGCCCCAACTCTCACTAGGAAATGGGCAAACCCGTGTCACCCCTTATGGCAGTGTCCCCAAGTGGAACTGGGGGACCCTTAGCAAAAGTCACGTTACCCATACAAGGAAAACCTACCACCTTTCTCATTGACACGGGTGCAGCCAGAAGCGTGTTGAGGGCGGTGAACCTGCCTAATAATTCTTTCCTTTCCACTTCCTGATTTGCTTGCCAGATTTGTGGTGTCCTCTACATGTCCCTTGAATCTACTAGGAGCTGATG
This sequence comes from Aquarana catesbeiana, assembly GCF_042186555.1. Classification (NCBI taxonomy): domain Eukaryota; kingdom Metazoa; phylum Chordata; class Amphibia; order Anura; family Ranidae; genus Aquarana; species Aquarana catesbeiana. The sequence continues at coordinate 98,637,026 of NC_133336.1, read as the reverse complement.
TGTTGTCCAGACTACAGGCCTCAATCAGGACACGCCTGAAGGGGGGATGAAGTTACATACTCCCCTATCTTTAGAAGACTAATCTGCTTTGTGTTCTCTGCCTCTCCTGATGACACTTAATGAAGCAAAAACTTCAAGTTCAATACTGCAGGAAGTACTTGACAGAATCCCTGCGTGCCTATGGTCCACAGGACCGGAAGACAACGGTCACTTAAAGGTGCCACCAGTTTCAGTCAAGCTAAAAGAGGGCGCATCATTGCCCCGGAAACCATACAATAACCCCAAGAAGAGAATCCTAAAAAGAGAACCAGGTACCTACTGTGGATGCCTTTGACTGCAAAATACCTCACAGAGGTGGACCTTACAAACGTTTTCTTCAGTGTCCACCCTCACCCCTCCTGCTGGTACCTTTTTGCATTCATCCACGGAAAGAAACGGCAACATACCTAAACAGTTGTGCCACAAGGGGCACAGAACTTTCCAAGCCAGTTTGCAAAAGCTATGGCTATCATCCTTGACACATGACAAGAGGAACACCCGGAAGTGATTCTCTTCCAACATGTTGATGACCTTCTCCTTTGTGCAGCTGACTTACCCCCTGTTGAAGTCACCTCAGAAAGCCTGTTGTGCTATTTTGCCAACCAGGGCTGCAGAGCCTCAAAGCCCAAATTGCAGTGGTGCTCAACACCTGTCATTTTCCTTGGACTAATTTCCTAGTGCAGAGCATGGATTCCAGAAGCCTTCCTACTGATGCTCTGCAATCAGACCCCTTCCAGATGTCTCCTGAAGAAATATCTAAGTTTGAGGCCCTCAAGTGTGCCATCTCAGGCGCTAGGGCTCCCAGCCTACGACAAAACGCTCAAGCTCTTTGTATCCGAACGTCTGGGACATGCTGCAGGTGTACTCACCCAATCACACGGCATCAGCCTACGCCCTGTAGGATATTATTCCTGTCGACTGGATGTGGTAGTCAGAGGAGGCCTATTGTGTCTGCGAGCTGGATTTGCTACACAAGCCTTGCTTGACAAAACTTTGAACTTGGTCCTCGGACACTGCCTCGTTCTGCTTGCTCCCCATGACGTTGTTGCCATATTCAACCAAGATCCAGCCGAAACACTTGTCCACTACCAGACACTTGAGACTCCTGTGTTCCCTCCTACTGGACAGCATTACTCTATTAAGTTGTCAAACACTGAACCCTACCACCCTTCTTCCACTTCTCGAGGGGGGAAAGGAGGAGGAGGAGTAGAGTCTTGACTTGTCACCCCCGTGACCGCACAGGACACGCGGTCACCACTGAAAACACTGTTCTACAAGCTGAAGCCTTACCACCGGTGATGTCTACACAGGATGCAGAGCTGTAAGCACTTACTACAGCACGTAAATGGGCAGAGGGAAAAAGAGCCAACATTCATATGGACTCAAGATATGCTTTCAGCATTGCCCATGATTATGGTGTTATCTAGGACAGAGGATTCCTGATGGCTGCAGGAACACCTGTAAAAACTTGATTGATGCCTTGCTTCTCACAACCCAAGTGACTATTATGAGTAAAAGCACACGACAAACTGAACTCAAAGGAAGCTTAAGGCAATCATCGAGCCAATACAGCTGCCAAACAGACAGCTGGTGGTCCACGGGAAGTGGACAGCAGGGTGGTAGAAGAAGACCACCCCGTGCTTACCTTACAGACTTTCCCAGTGGAGAGAGTTTATCTAAAAGAACTACAGGAAACAACAAGTGCGGATAAGAAGGAAAGCTGGAAACGGAGAGGAACAACTCTCAGAAATGGACTATTCGAGTGCAACAAGAAGCCTTGTCTACCCAGGAGTATGTACCCAGCCGTGGTGCAATGGGCACATGGAGCTGCCCACTTGACAAAGACTTTTAGTAACTCTCTTATCAACAAGTGTTGCACCAAGAGTTACTCCACTGACCAACAGCTTCTGCAGATCATGCATTATATGCACCAAATGTAACCCAGGATGCACAGAAGAAGCACAGAAGAAACACCTGGCAAAAGCCCTATACCCCATTCCAGAGGATGCAAATTGATCATTCTCAAGTGCCAAGAAGTGACAGATTCGAATACGCCCTAGTGGAAGTGGTCATGACTGCCAGGACCACAGCTAAGAAACTACTGAGTGAGATAGTATGTAGATTTGGGGTCCCAGAGGTGATATTGAGAGATCAGGGACCAGCCCTAACAACAACCCTTACTAAAGAGATTTGGGCAGCACTGGGGGTTCAGTTGGCACTACACATCCCATACCACCCTCAAAGTAGCGGGAAGGTAGAAAGGATGAATGGGACACTAAAAACAGGATGTTAAAGATGGCCCAAGAGACTAACATGAGTTGGCCAGACAGTTAGCCCATTGCCCTGTTCAGTGTCAGACACAACCCCAGGGGAAACATGCCCTATCCCCTTATGAAATTTTGTTTGGTTCAGCTCCCAGACTTGGTTGTTACTTTCCACAACAGTTACAGTTGCAGTCTGATGTGTTGACTAATTATGTAACCACATTATCACGAGAATTAACCTGAATGCATGTCCAGGTGTTTTCTTCCATTCCAGATCCTGAATTAGATACAGGAACACACCAACTACTGTCTGGAGATCCTTGAGCCAAGTTATGATGGTCCATTCCAAGTTTTGGTGACCACAGCCACCTCAGTCAAGTTGGCCAGGAAGAACACCTGAATGCACGCTTATCACTGCAGGAGAGAGTGTTTTCGGGTGCTGCATATCCTTTTTCTGTTTGATCTAGGGGGAGGGGCCCAGGAGGTGGCCATCACAAAAATGATAACATAATTACATTTTGGTGTAACTCTTCAGGTACACATGTGACCACCTTTACCTTAGATTACTGTGACATAGTACCTTGTCCGTTTGACCCTTCATGGTGATGCCATTGGTACAGTGATATCCCTGACGGTAAGGACATATATGTATGCCACACAGACAGTTACTGGGGACAGAGTTGTGGTTTCTGTGGGGGCCAGTGGGTTGGAACACAGGGCCAGACTGGGCGACCACAGAGTGCATTAGACAAAAAAGATGAAAATAGAAAGCCCCCATATCCTAACCAAAGATACCCCTGATACATACACTGACCCAGCACACAGTCAGAGGAGGAAGCGAACAGCTCTCTCCGGAAGCTTTGATCCTCATGTATACATACATGTCATAGGGGTTACAAGGGGGGTCCCTGATGAGTTTAAAGCCAGGGATCTGGTAAAAGCTGGTTTTGAGTCTTTGATCCCCATAACAACTGTCAGCAAGAATGTAGATTGGATTAACTACATGTCATGGTTATGCAATAGAGTTTGTCGATTAGCATACCTGTCTCCATGTGTTCATCTCTAGAGACCAGCTGACCCTCACCTGACAGCTTTTGTAACCTCCCCTCTAAGCATGGCCCCACCCCAGGCCCTATCAGGGAACCCTATATTAACCTGTGCACTGCAAGCCAGCAGTGCTGATCAACCACTGTGTGTTAGCCTCTGTGTGTACTTGCTATGTTTCCTACATCTGATTTCTGTTACCGACTTTGGCCTGTTCCTGGCCATCCCTGTTTGCCTGTGACCCTGATGTTCTAGCCAGCTCCCTCCTTCCTCTTCTCCTGTAGTCTACCGTGAGCGTGAGCTGTGAGACCCTGGGGGCCGCGACCTGGAGCCAGACTGCAGCGCAGTCCATCCTCACCACTAGAGGCTCTGGTGAACACCTGCTGGCTCTTAGACTCCGCGCCCTGGGGAATCTATGCTCTAGCTCCCAGTGGGATCTGTGTCAGTGATCCAGTAGACCTGATTCCTGAACCTTCCAGGGTACAATCCGCAGCAGTCAGCCATAGGGACCACTACCTTGCGGTGCATTCCTGATCCCAACGGTGTGCATCTGTCACCCAGCCTCTAGGTGACCTGACACTACACATATTATAACCAACAGAGATTTGTAAATTACACTAAAGATGCCCTCCAGGGAATTGCTGACCAGTTAGCCCCCACTTCCTACATGACATTCCAGGACCGGATGGCCTTAGACATGGTGCTATCTGGGAAAGGAGGTGTTTTGTAAAATCATAGGAAAAAACGGGAACCTGTTGTACATACATTCCTGATAATACTGGCCCAAATGGTAAGGTTACTCTAGCTATAAAGAAATTAGAAGATCTGTCACTGGAGTTGAAGAACTCAGGTATCACAGACCCATGGGATCAATACTTTAGCTGGATGAGTGGGTGGCAGAAGGTGCTCGCCCAGGTACGGGTAACGGTATTAATAATCCTGGTTCTTTTAGCCCTGATTGTATGCTGTATTCTACCTTTTGTAAAAAGTTAATGAGCAGGGCTGTAGACAATAGCACACCTACATTTCTCCACCAAGAAGAAGAGGACCTCCTTATGATGGAAGATAACAAACCCTTCACTCCCCTACAGTCACTCCCTGTCCATAACCTCACAATCCTATAGGGTTTTAGGGATAGATAGCGCCTGACTGCACCTCTCCAGCTGTATCGAGGAGGGAAGTGAACAGTTACTGCCCAATTCTATATACAGCCTAAAAGAGTTGCTGAGGAGAAGGGCCAGGCCAAAGTGGGACCTTTAGTATTAGGGACAGAAAAGAGAAAATAGTCATTTTAGGGGGGATTGTGAAGGAATGTGATGTAGATAATAATAATAGTAATCTGAAAATGTCTATTTTCTTTTGTGCATACATATTTTTCTCCTTACTCATTATATAAGTATACAGATTAGCTCTGTTCCTATATTTTCTCAAGATGGCGGGTACCCCCTACATCCCACACATCAGAACAACGCGGAACTGGAGATAAAACCAAAGAGAGCCAAACCTCGTTATGAAAATTCTCCATCTTCTTTACTGTCTTAACCAATGAGATGTACCTATTAGACTAACATAGCAATGACGTATTTGTGTGTATAAAACATTAGCACCACCTTGAATAAATCAGAAGTGTAATGAGTAGCAATGCTGAGCGTGTCTCAGAGTGTTTACTTTTATATGCATGCATATCCACACTTTTCAAATTAGAGACAGCAGCAGATAACCTTGGGCTCGATTGGAGCTCTTAAATCATTTCCATAACACTATGTCTGGCGCAAACCCAACATATCACATCACCCAAAGAACACCATCCCCACAGTGAAACATGGTGGTGGCGTCATCCTGTGGGGATGTTTTTTGGCAGTCGGGACTAGGAAACTGGTCAGGGTTGAGTGAAAGGTGGATGGTGTTAAATACAGGGATATTCTTGAGCAAAACCTGGACCACTCTGTGTGTCATTTGAGGCTAGGACGGAGGTTCACCTTCCAGCAGGACAATGACCCCAAACACACTGCTAAAGCAACACTTGAGTGGTTTAAGGGGAAACATGTAAATGTGTTGGAATGGCCTAGTCAAAGCCCAGACTTCAATCCAATAGACAGTCTGTGGTCAGACTTAAAGATTGCTGTTCACAAGCACAAACCATCCAACTTGAAGGAGCTGGAGCAGTTTTGCAAGGAGGAATGGGCAAAAATCCCAGTGGTAAGATGTGGCAAGCTCATAGAGACTTATCCAAAGGGACTTGGAGCTGTGATAGCCAAAAAGGTGGCTCTTCAATGTATTGACTTTAGGGGGTTGAATAGTTATGCGCATTGACTTTTTCTGTTATTTTGTCCTATTTGTTGTTTGCTTCACAATAAAAAAAAACATCTTCAAAGTTGTGGGCATGTGCTGTAAATTAAATTATGCAAATCCTCAAACAATCCATGTTAATTCCAGGTTGTGAGGTAACAAAACATGAAAAATGCCAAGGGGGTGAATACTTTTGCAAGACACTGTATATGGCGGCAGTGGAGCCAGTTCCGACACATTTCGTCTACATAGACATCACCCCCAGATGATGTCTATGTAGACGAAATGCATTGGGACGGGCTCCACTGCCGCCATATACATTACCAAAAGCGCTGTTTATTCTTCTAAAATGTGAGTTTTTTAACTTCATTCAGTTTTATACGGAATTACGCTATGTGGCCCTTTTTGTTCTCCTCTCTTTAACTATACATGTGAACATATGCCAGAACCTATCCACTTTCCCTTATGAAAATACCTTCCATGGAGACTACTACCCTAAGGACCGCTTGAGGACTTGGCTTATTCTTTAAAGGTCTCCAGATCTGATGTTTCCAACTTTGGTGTTTGCCAATACAAGCTTGTTTGACTCATAGGACGTATGTCCTTTTCAGTTCAAGCCTTCATCCTATAGGTGGCAAATTATTCACCTTCACATATTGTTTCACCATCTATCCATTATTTTGATGTCTAAATGATGTTTTGAGCACTTGGCGTATGCCCCTTTAGGGGTCATTTGGTCTCACCACGCATTTGATTTTTCATTTCACTCATGGACTTTATGTTCAAATTTTTTTTCCTTTAATTTTCTTTTATGCAAAATCACTGTGTATTCATTCAATTACAGTTCCACATTGTTTGTATTGATCATTGTGAGACCTATCCAATGCTCTTTGTTCATTTGAAGTTTTAGCGCTGCTGTTTTACCTTTATCACTATTATTGCAATTGTCTGTTTGCAGTGTTAGCTGCTGTGTTTTATTTAAGGGCGTAGCACGGTATTATATTTTTTTTTTCATGGTGATTAAATACGACCAAAAGAAAGCTTTATTTGTGTGAAAGAAATGTAAAAAGTTTCATAGGGGTACAGTGTTGCATGACCACTCAATTATCATTCAAAATGTGACAGCGCTGAAAGCTGAAAATTGGCATGGGCAGGAAGGGGGTAAAAGTGCCCAGTAGGCAAGTGGTTTATTGCCTCTTAAAGTGGTTGTAAATCCTTACATATACCCAGTGAAGCGACTAGCCTCAGGTGATGCATAGAGATAAAACAAATCCTCCTACATCAATTGTACCTGTATATCTGCAGTCTTCTCTTCTCTAGAAGTTCATACTATATACTGTAAGCTTGTCTGAACTGTCAGAAAAAAGGGGACAGAGAGCTAAAGTTACACTCTGCAGAGCTCAGTGAGGAGAGGTCTGATACCTGATTGGAGGGAGGAGACACATCCCTTTACACAGCACACCGGAACAGAGCTGAGGTTGTCAATCAGCTGGAGGTCCTTCCCTGTCACCTTTTTTCTCTTGGTGTCAGGAAACCTTTTCAGAAGTGACTCATGCTGATAGCAGAGGAATGAAGCAGCAGGCAGACACCCACTATAGAGGGATATGCTTTGTTCATATTTTATGTCTTAGGTTTACAACCACTTAAGCACCGGACCATTTGGCTGCTTAAAGACCAGAGGACTTTTTACAATTTGGACCTACGCTGCTTTAACTGGTAATTGTGCTGTCATGCAATGTTGTACCCAAAAGATATTTGTGTCCTTTTTTCCCACAAATGGAGCTTTCTTTTGATGGTATTTGATTGCCTTTGCGATTTTTATTTTTTGCGATATAAACGGAAAAAGACCAAAAATTTAGGGGAAAAAAAAGATATTTTCTACTTTTTGTTATAAAAAAAATTAAACTCAATTTTAGTCATACAGTGGTTCGTAGCTTCCAGTTTCTTAGGCCATAGAGATGATTGGAGCCGTTCTGGTCCCTGATCAGCTCTATGGTCAGCTGGTGGAACCACCGGCTGCATTCTCAGGTTCCCTGTTGGGACAGGAGAGCCAGAGAAAACCATCATCCACCCACTTCTAATGATGGGCATACATGCACCATTCAGTTTTTAACTGTGGTGGTGAAATCACCTCCTACAGCGCTGGAGTCACGGTTTTATGTATCGTGGGAGCAAACAATGTTGCTGTCAAGATAAATAAATCCACGCTGCAGCTGAATGGCGTACCTGCTAAGCAAATGATGGTTAACAATACAACAAAGTAACATTACAGTATAACAGAAAGACATACCATACCTGCAAAGCAAATACAAAAAAAAATAGTAAAAAAATAAAACATTTTTTAACGCAACCTGTGCCTAAAATATATATACCGAAGCATGGGGGTATCCACCCCAAAAGTTAGGAGCAAATCGCTCCTCCACCCCTGCTGCCCCCATGCTTCGGCATATATGCTCTTTTTTTTAACTGTGGTGGTGAAATCACCTCCTACAGCGCTGGAGTCACGGCTTTATGTATCGTGGGAGCAAACGTTGTTGCTGTCAAGATAAATAAATCCGTGCTGCAGCTGAATGGCATACCTGAAAACAAAAAAAGGTTAACAATAAAACATTGCAGAATAGAATACAGTAAAAAAGAGCAGAACAATAGAGAGAGAGAGAACAATAAAACAACAACTATTTTTGCTTTTTTTATTTTATGTTTTTTTTATTTTTTATTTTTTTTTACACTTTTATTTGTAACTGTAACTGTTCTGTTCAAGGTTCGGGTCTCTCAAAATGCGATGGCATCTTGGGAGACCGTGTGAAAGTGTGTCCTAGTCTGTGCAGTGCTGTACCCTACGCTAAAACTCCACTAGTGTATGGTAGCGTTCAAAACAACCAATGCAAAGACCAGGATTGTCAGGACAGGAGGGACAAAAATAGCGGGTGTCACGCCTATATCCTCGCTTTCTACAGACACATTTTCTTTGGGGGGCTCGTTGGGTAGGGGTACTAGGGAGGACATACTGAAAATGCATCTCATGCAGCCAGCTTACTACATTTGGATTGGGATGGTGAAGTGAAGCACCGTCTGAAAACAGAAGGGCTCTGATGATCTCTTCCTGGAATTTTGGAAGGATCCAGTCCGTCCTGAAGCTCTGTATAGCACATGAGCGTTCAGCAAAGCCAATTGAAATAAGTATACAGACACTTTTTTGTACCAGCATCTGTCCTTACGGGCAATTAGGTACGGCGCCAACAACTGGTTGTTGAGGTCCACCCCTCCCATATATTGGTTATATTCGTGGACACAGAGGAGTTCCTCCACAACACCAGTCGCCATAGGAATTTGGACCGTCGTGTCTGCGTGAATGGAGGACAGAACGAAAACATTCTTATTATCCCTCCACTTCACAGCGAGCAAATTATTACACTTGAAGCAAGCTCTCTCCCCAGCCTAAGATGGGAATCTACAAGCCTCCGGGGTAAGCCCCGGCGATTAGGTCGCACGGTGCCACATGCGCCAATCTGATGATCAAACAAGTGACTAAAAAGTGGCACACTCGTATAATAATTGTCCACATACAAATGGTACCCCTTTCCGAATAAGGGTGACATCAAGTCCCACACAATCTTGCCAGCGCACCCTATGTAATCTGGGCAGTTCTCCGGCTCTACATGACTATCTCTTCCCTCATAAACCATAAAACTATATGTATAGCCTGTGGCCCTGTCACAGAGCTTATACATCTTGACCCCATATCTGGTACGCTTGCTGGGAAGATACTGTTTGAAAGACAAGCAGACAGAAAATGTAATCAGGGACTCATCAACGCAGACAACTTGATGGGGAGTAAACAAGGCTGCAAAACGTTTGTCGAAGTGGTTTATAAGGGGCCAAATTTTGTAGAGCCAATTGTATCAAGGGTCTCCGCGAGGACGACAGAGTTCATTGTCGTTGAAGTGCATGAACCGCAAGATCTGCTCATATTGTGCCCTGGCCATGGAGGTAGAGAACAGGGGCATATGGTAAATTGGGTCAATGGACCAATATGACCGCAACATACTCATTTTAACTATGGCCATGTCGAGGGATAGGCACAGAAAGGTCTTAAATTCGGAAACTGTAATTGGTTTCCAATCTCTGGCAAGGGACAACTGGGGATTAGCGGCGATGAATTGACCAGCATACAAATTACTTTGGTCCACAATAGATCTATAGAGATCTTCCATGAAAAACAGCAAATAAAAATCAAGTGACGTAAAATCAACTGTTTCCACCTGAATTCCGGGTTGGCCAGTGAATGGGGGAAGTACGGGTGCTTGAGAAGTGGTGGGTTCCCAATTATGATTGGCGAATTCTGCAGGAAGGACACTATGGGCACGACGGGCCTGTCTTTGTCTTCTTGGTGGCAGTGGGACACTACTTGTGCTTGCCACCTCACCAGCTTAAACTGCACTTATGGGACTCGCCACGTCACCACGTGATACTGCAGTACTGGCTGTACGACCAAGGTGTACTAGGCCGCTGGTGCTTGCCAGTTCACCAGAAGGATGAGCAGCACTAGTACTTCTCTGCTCCATACGAGAGCCCTGCGGTTCTTGCACCTCAACAACAGCAGAAGAAGAACGGGGTCGGGTACGCCTGACCTTGGCAGGGACCACAACTCCGTTGTCAGAGCTATCTGTCATGGAGCCGATGTCGTCTACAGGATTGTATTCTGAGCCTGAATCTGACAGATGAGTTACTTCCTCTTCACTATCTGTCATGCTCAGAAACGTGTAGGCCTCTTCACTAGTGTACCTTCGATTTGCCGTTTTGGGCTCTAAATTTACTGGTACACTAGTGAGACTCACAGGAAAAAAGCTCCTAGGCTGTCAGAAACTGTATCAAACACTACCAAAAAAACTGTTAGCGATCGCAGGTATCAGGCCTGACTCTGCGAATGCTGCAGTTATGTGTTTAGTGCTTTGTAAGTGACAGTGATCGATCGATAATGCACTTGGGTGGGCTGGGCGGAGGGGCAAAACGCAGGTGCTAGCAGGTATCTGGGCTGATCCCACTAACACTGCGTTTTTGGGAACCCTAAACTGCTGGGGACGCTAGTATAGATCAGATATTGATTCGTTCGGATACTATACCACCCTAAAACCTAACTGATATCACCCGCCGGGCGATCAGGGGGTTAAACCTTTACTGGGTAATAAACGTCGGGTGCCCTGACGCTATAAAAAACAAACTAACAAACCAGCGTCACCCGTAACACTTATACGGTGATCACTGGTGACAGGGGGTGAAAGGGTTAACTAGGGGGCAATCAGGGAGTTAAAACCTCTATTAGGTAGTATATGGGGGTACCTGACGCTATAAAAAGCTGACGGTGAACCTAAATAACTAACTGGCTACCTAGCGTCACCCGTGACACTTATATGGTGATCACTGGTGACAGGGGGTGAAAGGGTTAACTAGGGAGCAATCAGGGGGTAAAAACCTTTATTAGGTAGTATATGGGGGTATCTGACGCTATAAAAAGCTGACAGTGTACCTGAATAACTAACTGGCTACCTAGCGTCACCCGTGACACTAATATGGCGATCAGAGAAAAGATCGTTTAGTGACACTGGCCACAGGGGGTGAACGGGTTAACTGGGGGGTGATCAAGGGGTTCAACCTTGGTTAGGGGGGTGCCCTAGACCTAAAGGGGCCTACACTAACTGCCCTAACACTTTTTACAGTCACAAATGACACCAAATGTAGTGATCAGTTAAAAAATGAACGCTGCAATCGGTGACACTGTGACTGGGGGTGATTGCGGGGTGATTTGTGTGCCTATGTGTACTGGTGTTAGTGTGCTGTTGGTGCAACTCACTTTTCACGCCCTCTCTCCATGGCTCCCGAACGAAAAAGGAAGCGCGAGGAGAGATGACATCACTTCCTCTGACCTGTGTTTACAGTTCACAGGCAGAGATAGAAGCCCATTCATCAGGAGCGATCACGAGGGGGTGGCCATGAATCAGTGGCCTCCCCCTCAGCACGGATCTCTCCTGGAATGAAGCCAACCGCCACAGGCACCAGGGGGGCCCGATAGGGCCCCCCGCCTGCTAGGAGGCAGGGACCTACAGGTACGCCCATATGCCTGCCCGTGCCATTCTGTCGACGTATATCGTCGTGCGGCAGTCGGCAAGTGGTTAAATACCACCAAAAGAGAGCTCTATTTGTATGAAAAAAATAATAAAAATGTCATATGGGTACAGTGTTGCAAGACTGTCATTTAAAGTGTGAGAGTGCTGAAAGCTGAAAATTGGCCTAATCAGGAAGTGGGTATTTAGTGCCCAGTAAGCAAGTGGTTAAACAACTATGGAGAGCTTGAAAATGATCATGGAGGTTCAATTCAGTGGTACAAGCTACCAATATGCAACTTCAATACAATACGAGCACCTCCAGTTGCTTACATACAGCTGTATTTTAAAACGCCTAACAACACCAAATCTGGGGGGAATTTCAACCTAATCTAGGAAATCTGCACTTGGCCTCGTTGAACTCTTTCTTTTGAACTAATAAGGCAGCTTAATTGTCTAATGGTGAGATGTAGGAGATGGGACCAAGCACCAGCTTCGATTTGCATAAAGGAGGCAGCACTTAACAGCAACATGTGGGGAGTGTTCCTGTTATTTCCCAAATATTAAAGGGGCGATATATCTACACAAATTGTCTACTGATGGGCATCATTATCTTCTTTTGTATCATCAAAAACTTGCAGCAGGCTTGTTAGGCTTCTCTGCAAAAGTGAGAATCTGGTTGCTGCTCTTTTTGGAGTGGCTTCTGTTCCTGATAAATATATATATTTATGGTTGGAGCCCTATGTCCGATATGGACATAGATAACATTTATAATTAACATAAGACTTACCATCGGAAATAGACCTGGAAGTGTGGACTTACCATATGAAATGGACCTGAAAGTGTGCCTTGGTCTAATGGCCGGTATGCCAAAATAAAGGGGCATACCCTGGTTTAAGAAATGATTATTCTGTAAAGAGAAATGAATAGTTGAGAAATGCTCTGAAATGGGGATGGGAGGGTGGGTATCGCGCGCAGGAAACCGACAAGCACCACAGGTGAGCGGGCTGCTTAAATACCCCCCGGGCTCCTCCCATAAATTCAGGCCACCATACTGGCCTTCCTACTTATGGTTGGAGCCCTATGTCCGATATGGACATAGATAACATTTATAATTAACATAAGACTTACCATCGGAAATAGACCTGGAAGTGTGGACTTACCATATGAAATGGACCTGAAAGTGTGCCTTGGTCTAATGGCCAGTATGCCAAAATAAGGGGGCAAAAACATTCAGGTAGGGGTGTAGTTTTATTAGATTTATCTTTGTTTATTGACCAAGTTTGGTGAATGCCTGTGCCGTTTCCACCTAAGGAGTGGGGATGTACCGGGCGAGGTAGGCAGAGTTTCCCCTGCTAAATCTCTTAATGATGTGGTCTGGGACCTAATGCCAAAATGCTGCCGAGTCTGCCCCGATACTGAAAAGTGACCGGAGTACTGATTGGGGTCGAGGTGTAGACTGCGTAGAAGAACCCCCAGGTGTTTGATGAACTGGCAGGCACTCAAGGGTTTGCCTGAAAAGGTAATAGGGGACTAGAGTTTGAGTGTACCGGTAGGAGTAACAGTAGGCGGTCGAGTATGGTTACAGGGCACCAGGCATTGTTTATTTTATGGAGATGGATGTCTATCGCGGGGCTTGATTGCTGGGTTTTAGACGCTGCAAGGTGAAGGAAGAAATGGTGTTGGTAGAGAGCCGACTACTCAGAACTTGGCCTGCGGGATTGCTGCGGGTGAACTCGCCGGGCCGCCAGAACCCGTAGTAGGCTAAGTTAATGGCTGCTTATATGGTCAAACTAGGGAGAAGGCCAAATGGTGAACTAGTAAAGATAGTAAACATGTCCCCGAGGATGGCAGCCTGGAATGAACGTACAGTGGACATTGACTGGTGTTTGCCAAGATAATTGCACCAGCCTGCGCAGGAAGGACATAACCGAGCGATGCGGACCTGGCTACATCAAGAAGATCGCCTCGGACCGGTTGTCAGTGGCGAAAGCCCCGGCCTGTCCTGTCCAGATATGACCCTAGAGTTGAGCGGCTGCCATGACCGGGTATAGCTTGAAGAGGGAGGAAGTCCGTGTAAACACGGGGTTTGGGGTGTCTCTGGAGGCCATGTTCTTGTAAACCAATGGTGGCCAAAATTTGCAGCGAAGCCTGTGGAGGCTGTGGCATCTGTCACTACCTGGGGTGATGAGGGCGACATGGATGGTATAAACATTGATATACCGATCCACGTAGTATGGGACTTTCCGGCATTGATAGGTCCACTACCGCCGGGCGTCTAAATTAAGGATCTACAAGGAGTCCTGTGTGTGGGAGAGGAAGACACAGAATATCGATCCTGGGGAAATGACCTGTATAGCAAATTTGAGCATTCCCGGGAAAGACTGAAGCTGCTTCTTTAGTACACACCCGTGTATGGGTGAAGTCTTGGGGAACTGGCCTGATGTGGGTCCGCTTGTCAAGGGGGGAGGCTGGCCTGCGTGGAGTTGTTAGTTCGGAAGAGGTTATTGTAGACCTCGGTTCCGGTTTGTTGAGTTTTGGAGACCGCAAGCAGAAAGACGTAATGGTTTTATCAGCGAGTCAAGTGGTGTCTACGTAGTACCTGGCTGCTAGTGCCAGTAAAAGTGAATTTGTTAGGCCGTAGAAAACCACAGAAGGCCAGGTAGCTGGCTGCTTGGATGACTAGACTGGGGAATGTGTGAGTTTTGTGACATGTCCGTAAAGATGGCAGTTGTGATGGGCAAGTGTTGCCGTTAGCTTTTGGTTGATGCTTCTGGATGCCATGTAGAAGGGATCTTACTGTATGGGCCGTAGACACAGACGGCTCTCTGGGGTCCTGTAAGGACAGGAAATGCTGGATGCTGGCTAGGTATAGCCTGATGGTGTTATGAGAAGGAGCCAGCTGTGTGTGGTAATACGATACCTGGTGTGGGATTGAACCTGAACTCAACTGACCTAAGCGAGAAATGATACAGAAATGACGAGTGGATCGTATGTAGATGCCACTGGAGACAACTGGCCGATTAAGTGCCACTGAAGAATGATGTGTGACTGATTGTGTGCCACTGGAAATGTGTTTTGTACTTATTGCAAGAAGTCATGCTAAGATGCGAGGCCTGCAATGATTGCAAGAGTTGTGCTTAAATACGTGCTTGCAACGATTGCAAAGGAGTTTGTGTCAATAGAGATGTATTCGCAGTGATTGTGAGAAGTCCGTATTACTGTATGTGCTTGCACGGACTGCCAGGAGTTATGCTTGGATGCGTGTTCGCAACGATTGCAAGAAGTTATGCTTAGATGTGTGCTTGCAACAATTGCAAGAGGTTTGTGACTAGATGCGTGCTCGCAATGATTGCAGAAAGTTATGCTTGGGTGTATGCTAAGATGCGTGTGTTGTAATGACTGTAATGCCCCGTACACACGGTCGGATTTTCCGATGGACATTGTCCGATCGGAGCGTGTTGTCGGAAATTCCGACCGTGTGTGGGCTCCATCGGACATTTTCCATCGGATTTTCTGACATACAAAGTTGGACAGCAGGAGATAAAATTTTCCGACAACAAAATCCGATCGCGTCAATTTCGACCGTGTGTGGCCTGTTCCGACGCACAAAGTGCCACGCATGCTCAGAAGAAATTCCGACACGGGACAGCTCGTTCTGGTAAACTTAGCGTTCGTAATGGATACAGCACTTTCGTCACGCTGCAATGTTCAAAATGGTTTAATACAGCGCACACTCTTCTTCTTTATAATGTGACAAGAATTAAGTCGTTTTGCTGCTCATATTCACACACACTTCTCACAAACTTCTTTCGTTACTATTTATCGGGATTCCCTCAATATATTTTGATTTCTCACATCTGACAACATATTTTTTTTTTTTTTTTTGACTTTAATGTAGAATCTTTTTTTGTGTTTCTCTTTTTTAATTTTTTTTTTTTGGTGATTTTGATTTGTACTCCCGAAAATGTTTGTGTGTTTTTTGTGACAAGTTCCCACAACACCATTGATATGTTGTTCTATTTAATCTGTAGGAGATTGTTTGGTGTTGTTGTCCCTTGTTAATTTCACATTTTATGTTAGAAATGTACCTGAATCCTCACCAACAAACTGTCCTTTTTGGATGAAAACACACACAGGAGAGTAGAATTTACCTAAAAATATTTTATTAAGGGGTCACAACTAAACAAAGAGGGAGGCAACGCTGGAGAAACTGCAGAAGTGGGCGAAGCCTTGGACCCCCAGGGCACACATCAATTATTTAAAAGCAAAATTGGTGGCCTGAGGAGTCCATATCTAAGGGAGGGCAGTGTGGTCCAGAAGTCCCAGAGATCCGGAAAGCAGCAGATGACATCTGTGTTCCCAGGCTGTGGTCATACGAGAGACTGCATCTTCTGTCAGACCAGACTGAACCCAGGGTCATCACTCTTTGGTCTTCCTTCCACGCCTCCTTCCAGCCTTTGGCTGTGGTGGTGGAGTTGTGGCAGCAGGAGGAGGAGGAGGATCGTCGATCTCAATGACATCCGTCTTGGGTGTCAGTTCCCCACTCAACCCCTTACGTAGGACTTTATAAATCAGGTCCTCAGAGATCTTGCGTTGGCCCTCCTGCATGCCCTGCAATTTGGTGGCAGCCATGCAGGCAAAGGCCTCTTCAGGACTGGGGAAGGCTCTGAGGGACGCAGAAGCCTCCTGGATCAGCCTGTATGCTGAATCCTGCACAGGACTGGGAGTCGTCTTCCTGGCCCTTTTGTATGGCAGGTGGAGGGGAGGAACCTGAGACTCAGTCAGGCTGCGACTTGTCCCAGGCTTCTCTTGGCTGACACTTAGCCCCGCCTCCTCCTGGCTGCCACTAATCCCCGCCTCCTCCTGGCTGACACTAATCCCCGCCTCCTCCTGACTGCCACATTCCACAGCCTCCTCCTGGCTGAGGTCTTCCTGTGTATGAAAAAGGGACATAGTTTTAGTTTTTTTTACATCAATCACACACAATTTTCACCTCCTGACTGCTGCAAATTGAATGTTAACAAATATAACAGACTATCCTTCTGAGCCCAGCATTTTGCATTCTTGTCCCAATTTTGGGTGCCCACTACTGTCTATTGATATGTAAAACACTTTTTTTAATCAGCAATTAATGATCAATAATAACATCTAGTAAACATCATTTATTTATTGCCCAGAAATCTGTAGAAGAATGCTATACCTGACTCCAGCTGGGCTCCTCCACTTCTTCCTGGCTGGAAGGCCCAGGTTGGACATCAGAAGCCTCAGCTGGTATGGAAGGAAGCGTGGAAGGAAGAGTGGAGAGGGATTCCCTGACTTCAGTGTGGTCTGACAGAAATCGCAGTCTCTCATAGTACCACAGCCTGGGGACATAAATGTCATCTGCTGCAGCTCCGGACCTCTGGGAATCTGTGACCTTCTTGCGCTCCCTAAGATATGTGCTCCTCAGGCCACCAATTTTAGCTTTTAAATAGGGGATGGTTGCTGTGGGGACCACCGGCTTCACCAACTCCAGCAGTTTCTCCAGCGCTGCCTGCCTCCTCTGTTTGTGATTATAGTGGGGGTGTCTCACTTGCCACAGACAGGGCAGCTCCCTGTACTTGTCAATGAACAGGGGCAGGAAATTGTGGTCGTTGAACCCATCCATTTTCTCTGCAGGACACAACACAAGACAAACCCTAATGTCAGGCCAAACTCCCCTAATCTTGTTACAATATAGGCTTCAATTTCGAAGCAGTATAGGCCCAAGTTTAGATCCTACCTTCGTTAGCACGATCGGCGTCTCCGATGCTCCTTCCTCCGCTCACAGATCGTACGTAAGACGCGCGCGTTACGATTTATACACACTGCGCATGCGTATAACTCCGCCCGCCCCTGACGTTCTTTCTATTCTATTCCCCGCCCCTTTTCGTTCGGCGCAGTGGAGGAAGAGCACATGGCGGATAGACAGCAGGATCGTGCTAATTACAGCAACGAGGAGGAGGAGGAAAGGCCGGAGCCTGAAACGTCCCAATCCAGAAGGAGATTAACTGCTTCCCGACCGCCCACTGTATATTGACGTCCTGTTTTTTAAAGATGGATATCTCAGTAACGGCAGCAGCTGCTGCCACAACCGAGGTATCCATCTTTAGGGTTGGCGATTCTGTACACGATAACGGTGGTCTCTGCGGCGGGTTCGCCGCGAGATCACCGTTATCGGCGGCGGGAGAGGTGCCACACCCCCTCCCGCCGCTCTCCCGCGCCCTCCGCCGCTTACCGGAGCCGTCGGTAGCGGCGGAGGAGATCGGGACCTGTCACTGCTGAGGTACTGAGACGAGTGAGGCCAAGATGGCCCCCACCCGTCTCTATACCATGTGACGGCCGGAGCGACGTCATTACGACGGCTCCGCCCACTTCTCTTAAAGGCACAATTTTTTTGTGTCATTTTTTTAAACGACTTTTTTTTTTTTTTTTTTTTTTTTTTTTTTTTTTTTTTTAGTCTAAATATGAGATCTGAGGAATTTTTGACCTCAGATCTCATATTTAAGAGGACCTGTCATGCTTTTTTCTATTACAAGGGATGTTTACATTCCTTGTAATAGGAATAAAAGTGATCCAAATTTTTTTTTTTTTTTAAAAACAGTGAAAAAATAAATAAAATAAAGTAAAATAAATAATAAAAAAAAAAAAAAAATTTTTAAAGTGCCCTGTCCCGACGAGCTCGCGCGCAGAAGCGAACGCATACGTGAGTAGCGCCCGCATATGAAAACGGTGGTCAAACCACACATGTGAGGTATCACCGCGACCGGTAGAGTGAGAGCAATAATTCTAGCCCTAGACCTACTCTGTAACGCAAAACATGCAATCTGTAGAATTTTTTAAACGTCGCCTATGGAGATTTTTAAGGGTAAAAGTTTGACGCCATTCCACGAGCGGGCGCAATTTTAAAGCGTGACATGATGGGTATCAATTTACTTGGCGTAACATTATATTTCACAATATTAAAAAAAATTGGGCTAACTTTACTGTTGTCTTATTTTTTTTTTCAAAAAAGTGAATTTTTTCCAAAAAAAGTGCGCTTAGAAGACCGCTGCGCAAATACGGTGCAAAAAAAAGTATTGCAATGACCGCTATTTTATTCTCTAGGGTGTTAGAAAAAAAACAATATATAATGTTTGGGGGTTCTAAGTAATTTTCTAGCAAAAAAAACTGTTTTAAACTCTTAAACACCTAAAATCCAAAACGAGGCTGGTTTTGAAGTGGTTAAAGGACTCAAATATGTCCTTTGGGGAGATGTTGGAGATGGTGGACATCCTAAAGAAGGCCGACTATGATGGAAAGTATGGGCCTTACCCCAACCACAATCTCAGAAAGGCCAAGATCATGGCGAAAGTGGTCAGGAGTCTGCACCGGAAATTCAGGGTACGACGATCGAAAGATCAGCTCAGGAAGCGGTGGTCGGACCTGAAATTACGAGAACATGAGCAGTACAGAAAGATCTGGAGAGTGCTGCAAAAAAGTAAGTAGTTGTGCTATGTTCCTATTGTTCTTGTATTTATTACGTTCGTGCTGCTCCAGTTTAAAATGGCAACTTTCATGTTCATGGGCACATTATTCGTTCGGATCACACATTTTTATTTCGGACGATAAAATACCATTGTTTAGGCCATATGCATTTGGCCACCATTTTGACGCCCTATACTTGTCTTCAAAGAATTGGGTTGTGTAGATGGCTATGTTACTAGAATGAAATGCAAACTAGATTGTGTGTAAGGAGAGGACACTGAGCAGCTGTTTTCACATCTGGACACTGGAGCACTAGTGTGGGACCCCAGAACACCCTTTTTATTAGGGGGGCCACACAGGTGCTCCAGTGTATACTATAGGGGGGGATACATCGGTGAAGCTTGTACCAAACAGGTAAAGTATTACAGCTTGACAAAGGACAATAAAAAAGCTACATCTTGGAACTCGGCTAAAATAGATAATTGTACCCCACTTCCAAGCAATGTTTCATCTTTATAGTTCTGCCATCAAATATCTGTGTGCTAATTATACCATTTTTGTTTTACATAGGGGAGAAAAGACTCGGAGGACACCCCTCATCCGAGGAGACCAGAGCCCCCCCCCCCCCCTCTGGAAGAAGGGGAAATCCACCCAACACAAGATGAGCAGGAGGAAGAAGACGTGGTGGAACTAGTCACCACAACAGGTGAGTGTCTGCAACCACAGGCTCCGATAAGAGATTTTTAGACCTAATTTATTTTGGGTTTCCTTTCTTTTTAGGTGATCGTGAGGTTGTGGATCCAGATCCTTTCACATCAGAAAGTGCCCGGATCGTGATCGGGGAGATCATGGGGTGTAATTTACAATTGAAAATCATCAAGCAAAACATCAATGATGTTATTCCAAAATATAAAAACATCATTGATGTTTTGGGGCGAGTTTAAAGCCCCTCCAAATCACTTTCTTCTTTTGTGTGCTACAATGTGCAAAATGTTTTTGCGATTTTTCCCAAAGCCAAATTTGGAGGATGCACACAAATTTCACAATGTCAACATGTGCTATCTGCCATCACGGGAGATCAATGGACGCGTTTTGGGGGTGCAACCCCTTCCTCAATAATAAAGTAGCAGTGAGGAAGGGCTTTCTCCCCCAAAACACGTCCCTTGATCCCCCGTGATGGCAGATAGCACATGTTGACATTGGGAAATTTGTGTGCATCTTCCAAATTTGGCTTTTCCTGGGGTGATTTCCCCCCATCTGAACGCAATATCAAACACAGTTCCTAAATACTCATGTCTGATATTGCCTTCAAATTCTACCAAATGTGAACTTTGTAAGATCAAGATTTGTGTCTTTCTTGTGGGATTTACACAGGCCTGTTTTCTATAAAATGCACATTTTGATTTTGGATAATGACACCACAAAAATTGTTATACAACAAACATGTCGGTTTGTCAGAAAAACCTTTGGTAAATGCACATGTGATTGTGCAGGTATTAAAAAGATTGCTCATCAAGAATATGTGGATTATTGTCTCAATGCTACAACACTTTTGGGGTGATGTAATTGTTGTTTTATGAGAAAATGGGGGTAATTTCCTAAGGGCAAATCCACTTTGCACTACAAGTGCAGTTTCAGTGCAGTTGCAAGTGCACTTGTAGTGAAAAGTGTCTTTGCATTTAGTAAATAACAGCCAACAGTGCTTTGTATAAAGTTACACAATCACGACATTTTCTGGACTCCACACATTTCTGTCAGGGTCAGCTAAAACAAACACAAGCAGTAAATGTCCACAAAGAAGAGCCTGGGGGGAGATGCCTGTCGAGAACTTGAGGTCCTGCAGGCTTCTCCCTGTGGCCAAATACCGCAGGGTAGCGACGAGCCTCTGCTCCGGAGTGATGGCTTGCCTCATGCAGGTATCCTGCCTGCTGATATAGGGGGTCAGCGAAGCCAACAAACGGTGAAATACGGGGTCCGTCATCCTGAGAAAGTTCCTGAAATCATCAGGATTATTCTCACGGATCTCACGGAGCAAAGGCATATGAGAGAACTGGTCAAGCTGAAGCAACCAATTCTTGGTCCATGAACTCCTCCTCACCCTGTTCATGGACTGGACTTGTGTCAAGGTCAGGACCCCAACACCAAGCCCCCGCACAGCACGAACTCTACGAGGAGTACGCATACGAAACATGGCTAGAAAACGGTCGGCTGCTCAGAACGAAGTAACAGAACGCACTGAAGAACAGCAAGGCCTGTGAAGAGCGACCTGAAAAACAGCAACGAGCGGGCAAGATCGCAAAGAAAACTCCGATACGAACTGACTGCACGCACTGAAGAGCAGATACAAACCCACAAGCACAAACTGAACGGCAGAAAACGATCTGAAAGCCACGAGTCTGAAAAAGCGCGAATCGTCTCTCACCAAACTTTTACTAACACGAGATTAGCAAAAGGAGCCCAAAGGGTGCCGCACTTGGTTCTGAACTGGCCTTTTCTAGTCTCGTCGTACGTGGTGTATGTCACCGCGTTGTTGGAGATCGGAAATTCCGACAACTTTATGCGACCGTGTGTAGGCAAAACAAGTTTGAGCCAACATCCATCAGAAAAAATCCTAGGATTTTGTTGTCGGAATGTCGGAACAAAGTCCGACCGTGTGTACGGGGCATTAGAGTTGTGCTTAAATGTGTGCTTGCAATGATTGCAAGGGATTTTATGTCGCTGAAGATGTGTTTGTGGTGACTGTGAGACGTACGTATTGCTGCACGTGCTTGCAAAGACTGCAAGAGTTATGCTTGGATGTGTGCTTGCAACGATTGCGAGAAGTAGTAATTGGATGCGTACTTGCAATGATTGCGAGAAGTTATGCTTAAATGCATGCCCGCAAGTTTGCAAGAAGTTTATGATTGGTTGCGTGTTTGAAATGATTCCAAGAAATTGTGCTTGGGTGTGCTTGCAATGATTGCAAGAAGTTATGTTTGGGTGCGTACTTGCAACGATTGCAAGAAAGTTGTGCTTGGATGTACGCCTGCAACGATTGCAAGAAGTTATGTTTGGATGCGTACTTGCAATGATTGCAAGAAGTTGTGCTTGGATGTGCGCTTGCAACGATTGCAAGAAGTTATGTTTGGATGCGTACTTGCAACGATTGCAAGAAGTTGTGCTTGGATGTGCGCTTGCAACGATTGCAAGAAGTTATGTTTTGGATGCGTACTTGCAACGATTGCAAGAAGATGTGCTTGGATGTGTGCTTGCCATGATTGCAAGAAGTTATGTTTCGACGTGTGCTTGCAACAAATGCAAGAAGTTTATGCTTGGATGCGTGCAGTGCTTTTTTTTTTGTATGAAATTTAGTCCGATATGAACTGGTTGTAAGGTGTATGAAATGAATCCGATACGAATCTTTTGTATGTTGTATACAATGACTCCTGAAACTAACCAGTTTGTAAAGTGTATGAAAGGATACCAACATAAATCGGATTGTGCGACTATAAGGGGGGATAGTAGTGAGGCGAAGGTTTTAACCAATGAATTGGGACCATGACTGAACTTCGAAGGAAGACGGGGTGTGGCTTTTTTTTTTTTTTTATATTATTTTTTTTTTTCTTTTTTTGCACTTTGACTGGAGGAAATGACAGATGACAACCGGTGAAGGGTCTGACTACCTGACTTGAAAAGTGACTTGTAATGTGTTTAAGCGACAGATGCATGAAATTAAAATAGAATGGGTGAAATTTGTATGCCATGGCAGAGGCACGAATCGGTGTGCCGTGACTGCGTTTTAATGAAAGGTGATAACTAGTGAAGGTTTTGCTGGCTAACTTGAAGCAGTAACTTGTAAGGTGATTTGCAATCTAGTGACAAGGAAATGATTTGAAATGTTTGCCTTGTTTATGAAATGAGTGAAATCTCTTGCCATGACAGAGGTCCGGCTCGGTCATGCCGTGACTGCAATCAACCGCGAACCGGGCTCTGGAGCATGTACTGAAATGAGACAACTGAAAAACATTGGTGCACACCGGGACGAATCGGTGCATGTTTGATGCATCTGGATTCGAAACAGAGCGCAATATGAAACAACGAAATGACAGAAATGTTTTCACCTTGACCGAAGCTCGAATTGGTTGTGCTGCATTTGCGACTGGCAACGAACCAAGCTCTGGTATAGGTATGGATACGGCCGAAACAACTGGGGCATTCCGTGACGAATCGGTGCATCGTGGATGCGACTGGTTTCGAAACGGTGATGCGATATGTGGGAGTGAAATTAATTCCCATGACAGAGATACGGATCGGTCGCCCGATGTCTGCGACTAGCTACGATTCGGACTCTGGAGCATGTTCAGAAATGAGGCCGAGCCCTGGGGCACGCCGTAACGAATCGATGCATCGAAGATGCGACTGGATTCGAACCGGAGCGCGGTAAGTGCAGGTGTAACAGTTTTTGCCATGACAGAGGCGTGAGCCGATCATGCCGCTGTTGCGGCTGACTGCGAATCGGACTCTGGAGCATGTACTGAAATGTGGCCAATACCTGGGGCACGCCGAGACGAATCGGTGCATTTCCATGCGGTGCATTTCCATCGGAACGTGATACGTGGCAGTGAAATGATAACCATGACAGAGGTACGAATCGGTGAGTCGTGACGAGCGACTGACAATGAACGTGACTCTGGAGCATGTACTGAAATGAGGCCGTAACTACTGGGGCACACCGGAACGAATCGGTGCATCTTTAGATGCGACTGGATTCGAATCAGAGCGCGGTACGTGACTGAAATGAATGAAATGATTCGAAATGGTTTGAAATGTTAGAAATATTTAGAAATGTTCTGAAATGAGAAATGACTTGGTATCGAACTGACGTTGATAAGAAATTGCGAGTTGCGAATCACCACGTTTGTCTACTGACGCGTGGTAACAATTTAGACATGCCTGAAATGAAGCGACGTCTACGTCGCAATGGTTTTCAAATAACGAGAAATGGTAACATAACGATGGTGCGAGTGGTATGCATTGCGGTTACGTTGTAAAATTGCGAGTGATTCGTAAGTTTGATATCACAGTTTAGTGACATGATATCTAACAATACGTGAAAACAAAAGTCCGACGGGACCCTACCTGCGACAGCCGAGCCAGACGCATGGTATGAACTACGAATCGCTAACACTGACTTCGAAACTCTCGAGCGCGGAAATTACGAATGCGGGAATTTGCGAGACAAGAACTTTGCGGACGCTGGTATTCGAATCGTCGGCCTAGTGACGTATATCGCGCAGGAAACCGACAAGCACCACAGGTGAGCGGGCTGCTTAAATACCCCCCGGGCTCCTCCCATAAATTCAGGCCACCATACTGGCCTTCCTACATACCTTGTGAGCTGCCAAACTCAAAAACACAAAAAACAAAAAAACCCAAAAATTAAAAAATACTAGGAAATAGCTGCCAGCACTCAACACTTCCTCAAAATGTGACAATATGAACATATATACCAAATGTGCGGCGCTAAAAAAAAAAAAAAAAAAAAAAATATATATATATATATATATATATATATATATATATATATATATATACATACATTATACTAAAACTCTCAGTGTGTATATACACGCATATAAACATATCAAAGAAAAAAGTGAAACAAATGGTGTCTTCATGCAATGTGCAGTCTCCCCCTTCAGGTGAGCCCTCACCTTAAGGGCTTTAAAAACAAGCCTATAGTAAATGGTAACAGCTTAGATGGTCATCTTCCATATAATGGCTGGTTAATGTTAAGCACAGATCCCATATTCACTCCACCTCCTGATAAGAACGCTGATTAATAAAGCCACAACTTCTGTCTGGTATTTACAAGGATCACCTCATATGCATACAGGGAATAATAGAGGCGTGCAATAGTGTAATACTATTTATAAAGATTTTTTTCTTTGATATGTTTATGGACTTTTTTCTTGCTTATTAATATTGAGGACTGTGTATATACACACTGAGCACTTGCACTTTATTTATCTATTACTGAGCGCTTGCACTATAATTGGGGATATTTTACATAATATCTTATTATTTGTTTATTTATTACATATTATTTTTAGAGTTTTAGTATATTGTATATATATATTTATTTTTTTTAGCGCCGCATATTGGGTATATATGTTCTGTTCCTGGACCCTGAGTGCAGAACTACACCAGACTCATTCACACTCCCCAGGCCCTAGAGAAAGAATTACATCTGTACTCTATTATCCCCAGTATTAGTATAAAAATTTATTGGTTCAAGTGTTAGCAGATGAAGCCCCACCTGGATCCTCTCACTTTGAAGCATTTCACTTGATCCATGGGTTAACCATAGAGGTGATGGCAAGGTTTTTACAGCTCTGTGCATAAATTAGGCAATGTTTTTAAAGAAATAAACTGATTAAGCGTCCACCTATACAAAGTCATGTCTAAATACTCATCTAGTTGTTTCAAACGATGAGAAGGCATGTCTGGACTACTAGCCCTAAGCACAAAAATTAAACAATGGCCTGCTAGATCTTTATCCCATGTTGGTTTTGCTTTAATTGTTTTTTTTGACATCCTTGTTTCTCATACTATAGATGATGGGGTTCAACATTGGCATCACAGCTGTATAGAAAATAGACACATTTTTGTCTGTTTCTGCGAAGTACATAGAGTGGGGCCTCAGATACACAAACATGATTGTCTCATAGTAGAGAAGCACCACCGTCAGATGAGAAGCACATGTGGAGAAAGCTTTAAGTCTTCCCCTTGGGGAACTTATTTTCAAGATGGTGGAGATGGTGTGGATGTATGAAATAAATGTCAAGAAAAAAGAACACATAGCAATGATACCCGTTGCAATATAAGTGGCTATTTCATTAAGCTGTGTTTCTCAACAGGACAGTCGAAAAAAAGGTGGCATCTCACAGAAGAAGTGGTTGACATGGTGAGACTTGCAGTAGGGGAATTGGAAGGTGAGGACAACGTGGATGGCGGAGTTCATGAATCCCATAATCCATGAACATGCAGCTAAACTGGCACAAAGCATCTTGCTCATGATGGTGGTGTAATGCAATGGTCTACAGATGGCAGCAAACCTGTCATATGACATGACAGCCAGAATGATACACTCTGTTGATCCTAAAGCCAAATGGAAGTACATCTGTACTGCGCATCCCAATGGGGAGATACTTCTATCCATGACCACAGTATTCATGAGAATTTTGGGAACAATGGTAGATGAAAAACAGATGTCTATAATGGAGAGATTACTCAGAAAGAAGTACATGGGGGTCTGTAGCTTTGGATTGATTCTCACCACAATGATCAGCAGAAGGTTTCCTGACAAGGTCATTATGTAAATCATAAAGAACACAAGGAAGAATATGGCCTGAAGATGGGGAATATTAGATAGACCAAGGAGGATGAAACTTTCTGGAGATGATTGATTGACATCTTCCATAATATTCAGTTACTGCCTAATATAAGAAATTTTTAACATCTTAAATCAAATATATGTAAGTTATTTTCCTTAACCACTTGACTTCTGAAAGGTTTAACCCCCTTCACAGCCAGGGCATTTTTTGCTATTCAGCACTGTGCCACTTTAAATGCCATCTGCTCGGACATGCAACACTGTACCCAAATAAAATTGATATCACCTTTTCAAAGAAATTGAGCTTTTGGGGGTATTTGATCACCACTGAGTTTTTTATTTTTTATGAATGAGCGAGTTTGGGGTGGAGGAACTTGACTGGCCTACACAGTCCTGAGTCCTGACCTCAAACTGATAGAACACCTTTGGGATGAATTAGAGTAGAGACTGCGAGCCAGACCTTCTCGTCCATATCAGGCTCCGAGGAAGAAGGTTCTCTTTCGAAACGCATCAGCCAGCAGTGCTTCTGAGGTCCTCTCTGCTTTCTGGAGACTGATTGATTGCCACATCCAAGTGGTCTTCACAAGCTTTTTATTCATCACATGTTTGTGAGTAGTATTTTACTGAATTTTTTTATTAATAAATTATCTTGGGATAATGCACAAGGCTGGTGCAGCGTTTTCTTTTTATCTTTCCTCGTCCACATCAAAGCCTGACCTCACAAAATGCACATCTGGAAGAATGGACAAACATTCCCATAGACACACTCCTAAACCTTGTGGACAGCCTTCCCAGAAGAGGTGAAACTGTTATAGCTGCAAAGGGTGGGCCAACTCAATATTGAACCCTGCGGACTAATACTGGGATGCCATTAAAGTCCATGTGCGTGTAAAAGCAGGCGCCCCAATACTTTTGGTAATATAGTGTTGAGTCTACATAACAGGAAGTGGAAGGGAAATCTCCCTAATTAGATGTAGCAATAACTCACGGTGGAGATGCTGGTTTAAGCGGGCTTGTTACCTTCACTCTCCTTCCCTCTGTTTCACCGACACCGGGTCTAAGGTTCCGTTGAGTTTACCTCTGGACGATACACGCACCAACACTTGAGTACGTTTTCAATGCTTTATTTAACAACTTGACAAAGGAAGTAGCAGGAAAGAGGCGGAAAGGAAACTGCAGGAGAAACTCAAATATTTTCTTGTAGGATTCTTGACAAATGTCCTGGTAGGATTTGGAAATTACTATAGAATGCGCTCCCCTCCTGGGACACACTCCTTGCTCGCCTGGATAGGCCTCTCTCACTTGCCTAGCAGCCAGTACGTAGCACGAACAAAAGTCTCTGCCACAGACTTGTTAGGGGGTAAACCCGTACAATCCTCTGTCACAGGATGTATTGGTTTTCTGCAATGAACGTCAGTCACAGTGCCTGAACCTTTAAGCCAACCCGGCTACACTATGCTGTATAGTTACTACAGGATACGTCCTCTAACCGAGTCACCAGGCCCCTCTCCAGACCAGCACGCTGCATGATCCTTCCATGACGGGTCCTCCCCTGGGATCTCCTCGGTTGTCCAGCTTCTTCATTCGGGATAGACAGCTCAGGACCATTCCTCGGCTGCTGTGGTAGTCCCCAGACCAGCTTCTGGGCCCACCCCTGCGCCGCAGCAACGTGGGCCTCCGGAACGGAGGACCACGAGATAGCTCTCTAACGCATACCTGTCGGCCAGGAGGGCCAGCAGGTGGCTGTAAAACGAACCCCAAAAATGGCATCTGTCCCATATATACCCTCGCCCAGAATGCAACTCGGAGGACCGCCTCCCCCGAGTTGTCTCCGGAACAGAAGAGCATCCATACGCTTTAACACGTTGCCTTTCCAACACTAACCAGTGGTAACAGCGACACCCACCGGTCAGCATGGAAACACACGCAACGTCAGCCAAGCTGGAACAGAGGCAAACCTAACCTTCTTAATGAACAATTTACTAAATTTACCTAACATATGGTAGATCTCAAATCTACCAGTGCTACATACTCCCCCCACTACAATAGACGTTGTCCCCAACGTCTGTCCAAAAACAGTGAAAATAACTCCCAAGCCTGGGAGTGGGTATTTGAGTTTCTCATAACTTGGGTAGACAAAGAGAGAGGAAAAGACAGTAGAAAGACATTACAAGACTTACATCTATAAAACATTATGTTTACATCCGCAAACAAAACCATCCTATGACTGTACATAACCTTACTATCTATTTACCTGAAAAGCCTCCCAGCTTGATAGGAGATCCAACATTCCCTGAAAAGGAAAACATGTTTAAACACACACAAATACTGTACAATATCAGGAGCAAAGCCTCATTTTTTTTTTTTTTTAAAGAAATGAGCCTCCCTTCCTTTTTATCCATATCGGAGCAAACTTAAGGAGTCCATCCCTGTAATATGATCTCTTTAAATAAAGGGAAAAATCCGGCAGATCTCTTTACACTGACACTAACTACTTGCAAAGTTCTTTTTGTCCAGAATCGCCAATAAAACCGGAGATCTGGCAAAGTCAGTGGTTTTCCCGTTTTATCCACTGTGGTGATGAAATAGACAACATTGTCCTTTCCGGGCCTACAAATGACCACTTTGTCAGCAAAGATGTGCCGACCAAAATTCCAGTGCATGAAACATCCACTAAAACGTTCATCCATCTTAACAGAACACCCAGTCTTTCGGAAAGGCTTAGGCACAGACAAGTAGTCCCAAACAGCTTCACTGTACCAAAGTTCCCGATTAGTTTCAATCACTTGCATTATATCCTGGAGCACATAGGGGAACTCCAAACCATACTCGGCAGCCACACGCTTGTTCAACATCCGCTGCAAACGTGCAAGTTTGGGCAAAGACCTGTCCCTCCCCATACCAGGCGGTACACAGAAATCCAATGATTTGCTCACCATAGACCCAGCTGGTGTCTGTAGTGAACTAGCAACTTTTGGCAAAGTCCAAGCAACAGTACTGTGTGACTCCACACAAGGTGACGTCTTCCCAGAACTCGGGGCTGTCCATTCAGGGAAAGTCATAGTAGAGGCAACATCTTCACCTTGTGACCATAACAGCTCTTGTGACAGTCTCAAATAGGTCATCATCACCGGAAAGATTCGATATGGATTCTATTTCCGAATCTCCCAACTCTTCCGCTGGTAGATATTTATTTACAGTCCCGGATACATTCCCCATCAGTGGCTTACCCGTTCCTGACGTGGACTCTGGTGCTCCGGTCCAGGAAACCTCTGAGGTAGGCCTCAACCACGGCCGCGGGAAGCCTTTACATAGCCCACCTTCCTTTGAGCAGGTACAACAGGAGTAGGTGTAGTGGACGCAGAAATCAAAGTAATGTCCCCTGATGAGACGACAGCAGCAGTGTCTCTCTCCAGAACATTAGCAGTAGCAGCAGGCAAAGTGGCGGCCTATCGCTCTCTCTCTGTAGCAGTAGCAGCTTCTACTGTGGCGATACCTGTTGCTCAATCTATCCAATAAGCACAGGGCGACGTGGTAGGTTGCTCCACCACAAACAAGTACTCTCCACATTGCAGACATCGGCCAAACGGACGGAGATGCACGGCCAATCCCTCACATCGGTGGCAGATCATACCCAGTCCCTCAATATCTCCTGAGGTATACAGGACAAACCTCCCCTGCGGCTTCAAACGAACTCCAGTATCTGTAAGCAGGGTTCCAGATAACATAGTATTCAACACGGTGCTCGCAGGGAACATTCTCGGTCCCAAAATTGGCTGCATCGCCGGAAAAGACATGGCCACACTCTGATCTTCTCAGCACGATCACAAGGCTTCTCTTTTCCTCTGGCGCCAAACACACACACGCGTCCCATGCGGTAGCAAGTAGGGTAGACTCCTCCCACTTGTTTTTCTGGTCACAAGGCTCCCGGACCTCTACTGGCGCCCACTATCTACGCATTCAGAAACAAAGTCCTGCAGTTTTAACCCTTTCTCTTCCTGAAAGATTTTTTTACAAAGTCCAGCTCTTTCCTTAAACTCCCGGTAAAACACTTCTCTGGGTTGCGAGAATTGACGGTCAACACATCCCGGACGAGCCCCCACATGTAGCAATAACTCACGGTGGAGATGCTGGTTTAAGCGGGTTTGTTACCTTCACTCTCCTTCCCTCTGTTTCACCGGCACCGGGTCTAGGGTTCCGTTGACTTTACCTCTGGATGATACACGCACCAACACTTGAGTACGTTTTCAATGCTTTATTTAACAACTTGACAAAGGAAGTAGCAGGAAAGAGGCGGAAAGGAAACTGCAGGAGAAACTCAAATATTTTCTTGTAGGATTCTTGACAAATGTCCTGGTAGGATTTGGAAATTACTATAGAATGCGCTCCCCTCCTGGGACACACTCCTTGCTCGCCAGGATAGGCCTCTCTCACTTGCCTAGCAGCCAGTACGTATCGCGAATAAAAGTCTCTGCCACAGACTTGTTAGGGGGTAAACCCGTACGATCCTCTGCCACAGGATGTATTGGTTTTCTGCAATGAACGTCAGTCACAGTGCCTGAACCTTTAAGCCAACCCGGCTATACTATGCTGTATAGTTACTTCAGGATACGTCCTCCAACCGAGTCACCAGGCCCCTCTCCAGACCAGCACGCTGCGTGATCCTTCCATGATGGGTCCTCCCCTGGGATCTCCTCGGTTGTCCAGCTTCTACACTCGGGATAGACAGCTCAGGACCATTCCTCGGCTGCTGTGGTAGGCCGCAGACAAGCTTCTGGGCCCACCCCTGCGCCACAGCAACGTGGGCCTCCGGAATGGAGGACCACGAGATAGCTCTCTAACGCATACCTGTCGGCCAGGAGGGCCAGCAGGTGGCTGTAAAACGAACCCCAAAAAATGGCGTCTGTCCCATATATACCCTCGCCCAGAATGCAACTCGGAGGACCACCTCCACCGAGTTGTCTCCGGAACAGAAGAGCACCCATACGCTTTGACGCGTTGCCTTTCCAACACTAACCAGTGGTGACAGCGACACCCACCGGTCAGCATGGAAACACACGCAACGTCAGCCAAGCTGGAGCAGAGGCAAACCTAACCTTCTTAACGAACAATTTACTAAATTTACCTAACATATGGTAGATTGCAAATTTACCAGCGCTACATAGACATTGATGGAAAAAGAAATTGAGAGAGGCTTTAACCCTCCCCTACTCTATAAAAAATTTAAAAAAGGTTTTGGCTACAGATATGCTTTAATTTTACTGAGCCCATCCTTTTAACTGAATAAGGAAACTCATGATGGTTGGGTAAATGCATGAATATGTTTTGTGATTATGATGAACCTTTTGATGATGGATAAGTCAATTCAATAAATATATATGCAAATGAAGTGAAACAAATGTCAATGTAAAATATATAAAACATTTTTTTTTTAATTAATAGTTGTGTACCTTACCTTGCTAGTTGTGTACCTTACCTTGCTAGGTAGTAGCACCAATATAGGCCAAAATAAAATACAATATTTTATCCACCTTTTCCAGTTTAAAGAAAAAAAAAAAAAGAAGCAGATGTTTGACTTTGATTATTTTGCTTTTTATCAAACCTTTCCATGACTTTCATAGCATCCTTTAGCATCCAGAAAAAGTTAGTATGCCCATGGTTTATGCTCAGAGTGGGTGTGTAAATCTCGGATAAATTCTTTAGATAGAGAGAAACGAGGAGAATTGGAGTTGCAGTCTTATATATATGGTAAGAAGCACATTTTGGTCCCTCAGTTGGCAAGGAGAATGAACATTGTTTTATTTTCACATCTCCCAGGTGGACAACTCTGGTCTTGTGTGAATGTATGTCTGCAATCCTTTCTTAACCGCTTGCGGACCAGCTGCCGCAGTTTTACCGGGGCAGGTTGGCTCCGCTGCGCGAAATCACGTTATTGTACGTGATCTCGCGAGGCCTGGTTAGCAGGCGCGCGAGCCTGCCGCGAGCTCTGTGAGTCCGACCGCGGGTCTCGCGGACTCGATGTCCGCGGGGATACCCGCGATCATCTCACGGAGAGGAAGAATGGGGAAATGCTGATGTAAACAAGCATTTCCCCATTCCCCTAGTGACAGGACACTGATCACCGCTCCATGTAATCGGGGGGGTGATAAGTGTCGTGTCACACATAGCCCATCCCCCCTACAGTTAGAATCACTCCCTAGGACACACTTAACCCCTGCAGTGCCCCCTCCTGGTTAACCCCTTCACTGCCAGTCACATTTACACAGTAATCAGTGCATTTTTAATCGCACTGATCGATGTATAAATGTGAATGGTCCCAAAATGGCGCCAAAAGTGTCCGATGTGTCCGCCATAATGTCGCAGTAACGATAAAAATCGCTGATCGCCGTGAAAAAAAATTATTAATAAAAATGCCATAAATCGAACCCCTATTTTATAGACGCTATAACTTTTGAGAAAACCAATCAACATACGCTTATTGCGATTTTTTTTTTTACTAAAAATATGTAGAAGAATATGTATCGGCCTAAACTGAAGAAAAAAAATTATTTTTAAATATTTTCAGGGATATTTATTATTGCAAAATGTAAAAAATAATGCGTTTTATTCAGAATTGTGATCAAATACCACCAAAAGAAAGCTCTATTTGTGGGGAGCCAGGTCGCACAACCGCGCAATTGTCAGCTAAAGCGACGCAGTGCCGAATCGCAAAAAAGTGCTCTGGTCTTTGGCCAGCCAAATGCTCCGGTGCTGAAGTGGTTAATTAGTATTGCATATAAAATAATGTAATACTTTATTTTTTTTTATGTTTTTATTTTTTTAACCTTTATTATGGTATGGCAGTCTTCATTATTATTATTCACTATTCTTCAAGTAAGGAAAAGATCACAGTTTGCAAAATGACGTCCTTTAGATTTCTTAACAATATATAATTTTATACATTTTTAACCACTTCAGCCCCGGATCATTTGGCTGGCAAAAGACAGTAGATATTTATTATATATATATTATTATTATACAGTCCCGGATACATTCCCCATCAGTGGCTTACCCGTTCCTGACGTGGACTCTGGTAGCTCCGGTTCAGGAAACCTCTGAGGTAGGCCTCGACCATGGCCGCGGGAAGCCTTTACATATCCCACCTTCCTTTGAGCAGGTACAACAGGAGTAGGTGTAGTGGACGCAGAAATCAAAGTAATGTCTCCTGATGAGTTGGGACTTTAGCTAGACCACCCACTCAAAGATATAAAAAAGCAATCTTTAATGATGAAAAAAACATATAAAAACCAAAAAAAGACAAAGAGGCACAACATGAATTTACATAGAAAGTCATAAAAATCTGGTATACATACTGTAGTTGACATGCAATGTAAATGCCCAGATGCCCGTCGCGTTTCCGGTATGAGATGTTCAAATACCTTCATCAGGGACAAGGGTTCAAACAGTTTTTAGTATTCAAATATATTCCAGTATATGATGATTCCATGTTTGAGCAGCCAAAAAGGACCTAAAAGTCCATATAGATATTATAAAATACGCAAGCTGAGAATGTTGTGTATGTAGGGCACAATCCTAAGGTGCATAACATCTGTAACATCTAATATGTGGTATATGCCCATATGGATCACCATAAGGTGGGACAGTCAATTGGCTGCCAGGCATCCATCCAGGCACTACACGCTTATGACAAACAGCTAAAGCCACAGAACCCATCTGTGGTGGGACACTTTGGACATTTATTCCTGGGCTATTTAGCCTATACCACTGGTCTCAGCCAATTGCCCCTTATCCCTGTTGTACCTTCAGCACATGTAGTGAAGGGAAATCTCCCAGATGGAACAAAAAGATGCAAATATCTCACTTTATTTGAAGTGTAGTGCAAATATTTTTTCTTGTCAAATAAAGCATGGTGTACAACAATGTATGTATAATGTAAATGTTTATAATGCGGTTTGCTTTCATAATTGGTAATGCAAAAATGCAATATATTTTGCAACTGGAGGCCATTAATGCTCTAAAATCTTCTTTATACACCTACATACTGTATGTGGGCAGGTCAGGGTGACAGGATGTTTGTCAAATCCTCCATGTTTTCTTGCTTGTTGGGCGCCAAACAAGGGTTACATGAAGCACCGACCCATGGTGGGTTCTTCTGGGCTACACTAAGCACCTATAACTGGGTCACTTGACTGCACATGGGGTACCTTTAGAGATCAATGTACACTATGTACACGTGCACCATAAGTGTTCTTCGGTTAACTCTCGGGTCCCCATGTCAATGTACACCTTCTCTGTAACTTGCCTTGTCCACATCCAACTGTCCAGCGTATCACCATTACTTCAGTTCCAGTAAAGTTATGGGCACATAGTGTGGACTCCATGCATGCACTTCCCTTAACTCTTCCATACTTGGGCACAGGCTGAGTTTCCCATGCATCACGAGTCTGCTCCCATTGCTATGGGAGACGGACTGCTCACGGGGTGATTGCCGACAACTCCATCCTGCAAGAGGCTATCTCATTTATCTCAGGCACACGCTTAACGACAGGCTGCTCGTAACCCTAACCTTCCGCTATCTTAGGTAACCTCTCCCTTCCACACTCTCTCTTTCCCTTTCCTCTCCCCTTCCCCCCCCCCTTCCTTTTCTTTTTCTTCTTCCCCCTCCTTTTTCCCACCCTGTTCCCTGTATACCCATGGACCCTCATATATCCTAGTATGAGTAAAACTGTTCTAAGCTAGGGTAAATTATTTTTCTGTATGATTTAAGGACCTAATGATTCCTTACCTCTAATTCAATTTCAGCGTCACCGCTTTGGGTGCAGTGTGTGCTCCTCACCCTCAGTGGGGGGTAGCTTATGCGTGATCCCTTGCAAGGCATGTTGGCCTATCACCCGCTCTCCGGGGAGCTGGTCTGTCTTTGGGGAGGTAAAGGACACAGGAGGGAACACTCTGAGCTATCGGGAACTTTGTGACTGCAATTTATGAACATATGTCGGGTGACATATACACAAGTCTATTGTTGGTGGTGTTTTTGTGCTATGTTTGATGTATGTTTACATCCCCACAGCTGACAGCCATCCTCTGAAGAAGACCCAGTTAGGGTCGAAACGCGTCAGGATTTTAAAACTCATGATCTTGTTGTCAAAAATACATTGTATTGTACACTGTTCTGGATTACGGGCACTGTCAGTTGTTGTTGTTTTTTACTTTACATTGTACTCCAGTTCGTGTCCTGGCCGTAGGTCAGAACCCACTTGTTTTATACAATTTTTTTGTACTAATAAACTATTTTTGACTACTTACTTATTCTGAATTTATTGGCTGCATTAAAGCCCCGTTAGGGGGTTCGTTCGTATTTTCTTTTGCATCTTCTGGGGTACGCAGCCTATTTGTCTGCACTCCTATGAGTGTCCTTGTTTTGTCATAGTTGCTGGTGAACTGGTAGAAGATGGTTTAATAAGACTGGTACATGTGTTGCCATCTTTAAGGTATTATTCTGTCACTTTAATGCAATAGTAGACATCTTTAGTAACCCACACACAGCTTCACCTCTCTTTGCAGAGCCCTTGGACACTGAAACTGGTGGCATCCATGTATGCAGATCTTGAGTTCATCCAGAAAGCTGATTCATGGCCCCACCACCACTGGCCTTCTCTACCTCTACTTCCTTTCACCTATCGCAGCCTCACTATAGCAAGGGTAGCCTCACCTGTGCTCATCAATGCAGCCTCACCTGTGCTTATCAATGCGACCTCACGTGTGCCCAACAATGCAGCCTCACCTGTGCCCAGCAATGCAGCCTCACCTGTGCCCAATAATGCAGCCTCACCTGTGCTCATCAATGCAACCTCACCTGTGCTCAACAATGCAGCCTACCTGTGTCCATCAATGCCGCTTTACCTGTGCCCAACAATGCAGCCTACCTGTGTCCTTCAATGACACTTCATCCGTGCCCAAAAATGCAGTCTACCTGTGTCCATCAATGCTGCTTCACCTTTGCCCATTAATGCAGCCTACCTATGTCCATCAAAGCTGCTTTACCTGTGCCCAAAAATGCAGCCTACCAGTGTCCATCAGTGCCGCTTCACTTGTGCCCAACAATGCAGCCTACCTGTGTCCATCAATGCAGCCTACCTGTGTCCATCAATGCCGCTTCACCTGTGCCCAAAAATGCAGCCTACCTGTGTCCATCAATGCTGCTTCACCTTTGCCCATCAATGCAGCCTACCTATGTCCATCATTGCCACTTCACCTGTGCCCAAAAATGCAGCCTACCAGTGTCCATCAATGCCACTTCACTTGTGCCCAACAATGCAGCCTACCTGTGTCCATCAATGCCGCTTCATCTTTGCCCAAAAATGTAGCCTACCTGTGTCCATCAATACCGCTTCTCTTGTGCCCAACAAAGCAGCCACACCAGTGCCCAATAATGCAGCCTCACCTGTGCTCAACAATGCAGCCTCACCTGTGCTCATCAATGCAGCCTCACTTGTGCTCATCAATGCAGCCTCACCTGTGCCCAACACTTCAGCTCACCTGTGTCCATCAATGCCGCTTCACCTGTGCCCAACACTGCAGCCTCACCTGTGTCCATCAATGCCGCTTCACCTGTATCCAAGAATGCAGCCTACCTGTGTTCACCAATGCTGTTTCACTTGTGCCCAAGAATGCAGCCTACCTGTTTCCATCAATGCCACTTCACTTGTGCCCAACATTGCAGCCTACCTGTGCCCAACAATACAGCCTACCTGTGTCCTTCAATGCCCTTTCACCTGTGCCCAACAATGCAGCCTACCTGTGTCCATCAATGCCGCTTCACCTGTGCCCAACAATGCGGCCTACCTGTGTCCATCAATGCTGCTTCACCTGTGCCCAAGAATGCAGTCTACCCATGTCTGTCAGTGCTGCTTCACCTGTGCCCAACAATGCAGCTTACCTGTGTCCATCAATGCAGCCTACCTGTGTCCATCAATACTACTTCACCTGTGCCCAAAAATGCAACCTACCTGTGTCCATCAATGCTGCTTCACCTTTGCCCATCAATGCAGCCTACCTATGTCCATCAATGCCGCTTCACCTGTGCCCAAAAATGCAGCCTACCAGTGTCCATCAATGCCGCTTCACTTGTGCCCAACAATGCAGCCTACCTGTGTCCATCAATTCCACTTCACCTGTGCCCAAAAATGCAGCCTACCTGTGTCTATCAATGCAGCCTCCCCTGTGCTCATCAATGCAACCTCACTTGTGCTCATCAATGCAGCCTCACCTGTGCTCATCAATGCATCTGCCTCACCTGTATCCATCAATGCCACTTCACCTGTGCCCAATACTTCAGCCTCACCTGTGTCCATCAATGCTGCTTCACCTTTGCCCATCAATGCAGCCTACCTATGTCCATCAATGCCGCTTCACCTGTGCCCAAAAATGCAGCCTACCAGTGTCCATCAATGCCGCTTCACTTGTGCCCAACAATGCAGCCTACCTGTGTCCATCAATTCCACTTCACCTGTGCCCAAAAATGCAGCCTACCTGTGTCCATCAATGCTGCTTCACCTTTGCCCATCAATGCAGCCTACCTATGTCCATCAATGCCGCTTCACCTGTGCCCAAAAATGCAGACTTCCAGTGTCCATCAATGCCGCTTCACTTGTGCCCAACAATGCAGCCTACCTGTGTCCATCAATGCCACTTCACCTGTGCCCAAAAATGCAGCCTACCTGTGTCTATCAATTCAGCCTCACCTGTGCTCATCAATGCAACCTCATTTGTGCTCATCAATGCAGCCTCACCTGTGCTCATCAATGCAGCTGCCTCACCTGTATCCATCAATGCCACTTTACCTGTGCCCAATACTGCAGCCTCACCTGTGTCCATCAATGCAGCTTCACCTGTTTCCAAGAATGCAGCCTACCTGTTTCCATCAATGCCACTTCACTTGTGCCCAACAATGCAGCCTACCTGTGTCCATCAATGCCGCTTCACCTGTGCTCAAAAATGCAGCCTACCTGTATCCATCAATGCAGCTTTACCTGTGCTCATCAATGCAGCCTCACCTGTGCTCATCAATGCAGCTGCCTCACCTGTATCCATCAATGCCACTTCACCTGTGCCCAATACTGCAGCCTCACCTGTGTCCATTAATTCAGCTTCACCTGTGTCTAAGAATGCAGCCTACTTGTTTACATCAATGCCACTTCACTTGTGCCCAACAATGCGGCCTACCTGTGTCCATCAATGCCGCTTCACCTGTGACCAAGAATGCCGCCTACCCATGTCCATCAGTGCTGCTTCCCCTGTGCCCAACAATGCAGCTTACCTGTGTCCATCAATGCAGCCTACCTGTGTCCATCAATGCCGCTTCACCTGTGCCCAAAAATGCAGCCTACCTGTGTCCATCAATGCTGCTTCACCTGTGCCCAAGAATTCAGCCTACCTGTGTTCATCAATGCCACTTCACCTGTGCCCAACAATGCAGCCTACCTGTGTCCATCAATGCTGCTTCACCTGTGTCTAAAAATGCAGCCTACCTGTGTCCATCAATGCCACTTCATTTGTGCCCAACAATGCAGCCTTACCTGTATCCAACAAAGCAGCCTCGCCTGTGCCCAATAATGCAGCCTCACCTGTGCCTAACAATGCAGCCTCACCTGTGCTCATCAATGCAGCCTCACTTGTGCTCATGAATGCAGCCTCACCTGTGCTCATCAATGCAGCCACCTTATCTGTGTCCATCAATGCTGCTCCACCTGTGCCCAACAATGCAGCCTCACCTGTGTCCATCAATGCCGCTTCACCTGTGCCCAACAATGCAGCCTACCTGTGTCCATCAATGCTGCCTCACCTTTGCCCAAGAATGCAGCCTACCTGTGTCCATCAATTCTGCTTCACCTGTGCCCAACAATGCAGCCTACCTGTGTCCATCAGTGCACCCTACCTGTGTCCATCAATGCCGCTTCACCTGTGCTCAAAAATGCAGCCTGTGTCCATCAATGCCGCTTCACTTGCGCCCAACAATGCAGCCTACCTGTGTCCATCAATGCAGCCTACCTGTGTCCATCAATGCCACTTCACTTGTGCCCAACAATGCAGCCTCACCTGTGCCCAAAAAAGCAGCCTCACCTGTGCCCAATACTGCAGCCTCACCTGTGCCCAACAATGCAGCCTCACCTGTGATCATCAATGCAGCCTCACTTGTGCTCATCAATGCAGCCTCACCTGTGCTCATTAATGCATCTGCCTCACCTGTATCCATCAATGCCACTTCACCTGTGCCCAATACTGCAGCCTCACCTGTGTCCATCAATGCCGCTTCACCTGTGTCCAAGAATGCAGCCTACCTGTGTTCACCAATGCTGTTTCACTTGTGCCCAAGAATGCAGCCTACCTGTTTCCATCAATGCCACTTCACTTGTGCCCAACATTGCAGCCTACCTGTGCCCAACAATACAGCCTACCTGTGTCCTTCAATGCCCTTTCACCTGTGCCCAACAATGCAGCCTATCTGTGTCCATCAATGCCGCTTCACCTGTGCCCAACAATGCGGCCTACCCATGTCCATCAATGCTGCATCACCTGTGCCCAAGAATGCAGCCTACCCATGTCCATCAGTGCTGCTTCACCTGTGCCCAACAATGCAGCTTACCTGTGTCCATCAATGCAGCCTACCTGTGTCCATCAATACTACTTCACCTGTGCCCAAAAATGCAGCCTACCTGTGTCCATCAATGCCGCTTCACCTGTGCTCATCAATGCAGCCTACCTATGTCCATCAATGCCGCTTCACCTGTGCCCAAAAATGCAGCATACCAGTGTCCATCAATGCCGCTTCACTTGTGCCCAACAATGCAGCCTACCTGTGTCCATTAATGCCACTTCACCTGTGCCCAAAAATGCAGCCTACCTGTGTCTATCAATGCAGCCTCACCTGTGCTCATCAATGCAACCTCACTTGTGCTCATCAATGCAGCCTCACCTGTGCTCATTAATGCAGCTGCCTCACCTGTATCCATCAGTGCCACTTCACCTGTGCCCAATACTGCAGCCTCACATGTGTCCATCAATGCAGCTTCACCTGTGTCCAAGAATGCAGCCTACCTGTTTCCATCAATGCCACTTCACTGTGCCCAACAATGCAGCCTACCTGTGTCCATCAATGCCGCTTCACCTGTGCTCAAAAATGCAGCCTACCTGTGTCCATCAATGCAGCCTCACCTGTGCTCATCAATGCAGCCTCAGCTGTGCTCATCAATGCAGCTGTCTCACCTGTATCCATCAATGCCACTTCACCTGTGCCCAATACTGCAGCCTCACCTGTGTCCATCAATTCAGCTTCACCTGTGTCCAAGAATGCAGCCTACCTGTTTCCATCAATGCCACTTCACTTGTGCCCAACAATGCAGCCTACCTGTGTCCATCAATGCCGCTTCACCTGTGCCCAAGAATGTAGCCTACCCATGTCCATCAGTGCTGCTTCACCTGTGCCCAACAATGCATCTTACCTGTGTCCATCAATGCAGCCTACCTGTGTCCATCAAGCCGCTTCACCTGTGCCCAAAAATGCAGCCTACCTGTGTCCATCAATGCTGCTTTACCTGTGCCCAAGAATGCAGCCTACCTGTGTTCATCAATGCCACTTCACCTGTGCCCAACAATGCAGCCTACCTGTGTCCATCAATGTTGCTTCACCTGTGCCCAAAAATGCAGCCTCACCCGTGTCCATCAATGCTGCTTCACCTGTGCTCAAAAATGCAGCCTACCTGTGTCCATCAATGCTGCTTCACCTGTGTCTAAAAATGCAGCCTACCTGTGTCCATCAATGCCACTTCACTTGTGCCCAACAATGCAGCCTCACCTGTATCCAACAAAGCAGCCTCGCCTGTGCCCAATAATGCAGCCTCACCTGTGCCTAACAATGCAGCCTCACCTGCGCTCATCAATGCAGCCTCACTTGTGCTCATCAGTGCAGCCTCACCTGTTCTCATCAATGCAGCCATCTTATCTGTGTTCATCAATGCTGCTTCACCTGTGCCCAACACTGCAGCCTCACCTGTGTCCATCAATGCCGCTTCACCTGTGCCCAACAATGCAGCCTACCTGTGTCCATCAATGCTGCCTCACCTTTGCCCAAGAATGCAGCCTACCTGTGTCCATCAATTCTGCTTCACCTGTGCCCAACAATGCAGCCTACCTGTGTCCATCAGTGCAACCTACCTGTGTCCATCGATGCCGCTTCACCTGTGCCCAAAAATGCAGCCTGTGTCCATCAATGCCGCTTCACTTGTGCCCAACAATGCAGCCTACCTGTGTACATCAATGCAGCCTACCTGTGTCCATCAATGCCGCTTCACTTGTGCCCAACAATGCAGCCTCACCTGTGCCCAAAAAAGCAGCCTCACCTGTGCCCAATACTGCAGCCTACCTGTTTCCATCAATGCCACTTCACTTGTGCCCAACAATGCAGCCTACCTGTGTCCATCAATGCCGCTTCACCTGTGCCCAAGAATGCAGCCTACCCATGTCCATCAGTGCTGCTTCACCTGTGCCCAACAATGCAGATTACCTGTGTCCATCAATGCAGCCTACCTGTGTCCATCAATGCCGCTTCACCTGTGCCCAAAAATGCAGCCTACCTGTGTCCATCAATGCTGCTTTACCTGTGCCCAAGAATGCAGCCTACCTGTGTTCATCAATGCCACTTCACCTGTGCCCAACAATGCAGCCTACCTGTGTCCATCAATGTTGCTTCACCTGTGCCCAAAAATGCAGCCTCACCTGTGTCCATCAATGCTGCTTCACCTGTGCTCAAAAATGCAGCCTACCTGTGTCCATCAATGCTGCTTCACCTGTGTCTAAAAATGCAGCCTACCTGTGTCCATCAATGCCACTTCACTTGTGCCCAACAATGCAGCCTCACCTGTATCCAACAAAGCAGCCTCGCCTGTGCCCAATAATGCAGCCTCACCTGTGCCTAACAATGCAGCCTCACCTGTGCTCATCAATGCAGCCTCACTTGTGCTCATCAATGCAGCCTCACCTGTTCTCATCAATGCAGCCATCTTATCTGTGTCCATCAATGCTACTTCACCTGTGCCCAACAATGCAGCCTCACCTGTGTCCATCAATGCCGCTTCACCTGTGCCCAACAATGCAGCCTACCTGTGTCCATCAATGCTGCCTCACCTTTGCCCAAGAATGCAGCCTACCTGTGTCCATCAATTCTGCTTCACCTGTGCCCAACAATGCAGCCTACCTGTGTCCATCAGTGCAACCTACCTGTGTCCATCAATGCCGCTTCACCTGTGCCCAAAAATGCAGCCTGTGTCCATCAATGCCGCTTCACTTGTGCCCAACAATGCAGCCTACCTGTGTACATCAATGCAGCCTACCTGTGTCCATCAATGCTGCTTCACTTGTGCCCAACAATGCAGCCTCACCTGTGCCCAAAAAAGCAGCCTCACCTGTGCCCAATACTGCAGCCTCACCTGTGCCCAACAATGCAGCCTCACCTGTGATCATCAATGCAGCCTCACTTGTGCTCATCAATGCAGCCTCACCTGTGCTCATCAATGCAGCTGCCTCACCTGTGTTCATCGATGCCACTTCACCTGTGCCCGATAATGCAGCCTCACCTGTGTCCATCAATGCCGCTTCACCTGTGGCCAAGAATGCATCCTACCTGTGTCTATCAATGGCGCTTCACCTGTGCCCAAGAATGCAGCCTACCTGTGTCCATCAATGCCACTTAACTTGTGCCCAACAATGCAGCCTACCTGTGCCCATCAATGCCGCTTCACTGGTGCCCAAGAATGCAGCCTGTGTCCTTCAATGCCCCTTCATTTGTGCCCAACAATGCAACCTACCTGTGTCCATCTAAGGCGCTTTACCTGTGCCCAACAATGCAGCCTACCTGTGTCCATCTATGCTGCTTCACCCGTGCCCAACAATGCAGCCTATCTGTGTCAATCAATGCAGCCTACCTGTGCCCATCAATGCCGCTTCACCTGTGCCCAAAAACGCAGCCTACCTGTGTCCATCAATGCCGCTTCACTTGTGCCCAACAATGTAGCCTACCTGTGTCCATCAATGCCACTTCACCTGTGCCCAACAATGCAGCCTACCTGTGTCCATCAATTCCGCTTCACCTGTGCCCAAAAATGCAACCTACCTGTGTCCATTAATGCCGCTTCACCTGTTTCTCATGCTGTAGAATAGATAATGGGGTTCAAAATCAGAGTTACGATTGTATAAAGTATAGGTACTGTCTTGTCTGTTTCAGGAGAATATGTGGAGCGAGGTCGTAGATACATGAACATGATGGTTCCATAGTATAGGGCCACCACAGTTAGTTGTAAAGCACAAGTGGAGAAAGCTTTATGCCTCCCTTGAGAGGAATCATTCTTCATAATGGTAGAGACTATTTGAACATATGAAATTAAAGTCAAACAGAAAGAACATATGGCTATGATTCCTGCTGATATATACATTACTATCTCATTGAGCCACGTGTCTCGGCAGGACAGTCAAAAGAAAGGTGGCATTTCACAAAAGAAGTGATTAACTTGGTGGGACCTGAAGCAGGGAAGTTTGAAGGTGAGGGTAACATGGACAGCAGAGTTCAAAAAACAAATACTCCATGATATAGATGCTAAACAAGCACACAACTTCTTGTTCATGATGGAATTGTAGTGCAATGGTCTACAGATGGCGGCAAACCTAACGTAGGCCATGACAGCAAGTATAATACACTCTGTAGCC
The DNA here is from genome assembly GCF_042186555.1 of Aquarana catesbeiana. Taxonomy (NCBI): domain Eukaryota; kingdom Metazoa; phylum Chordata; class Amphibia; order Anura; family Ranidae; genus Aquarana; species Aquarana catesbeiana. The sequence goes on along the minus strand of NC_133336.1, from coordinate 98,592,672 downwards.
CCAAGTGCTAGGGAAAAGTACATTTGGGCAGCACGTCCCCATAGGGAGATGCTTCTGTCCTTGGCTAGAGCATTAATAGGAATTTTGGGAACAATTGTGGAAGAGAAACACATATCAATAATGGAGAGGTTACACAGGAAAAAATACATGGGAGTCTGTAAATTTGTGTTGAGCCATACCACAGGAATCAGTAGAATATATCCAGCAATCGTTATGACATACATCAAGAAGATAAGGAAGCAAATAATCTGGAGGTGGGCAATGTTAGAAAGACCAAGCAAGATGAACTGGTTTGAAGATGTTTGGTTTCAATCTTCCATAACAACCTTCCCCTAATAAGAGAACAGAGGAAACATTTAGAGAGTATGGATTTTATGGCGCAACATTACTGTAATGTAATGCTCCATCTTAAAGCCCATCACAGAAAACAATCTTTTCTTGTTCAGGTAAATTAATGAGTGAAATTGAGAGCAAATTTTTACAAACAAGTAGATGGCAATTTCAGAAACCACACTACTCATCCATAATCTTAGTTGATTGTACATAGCACTGTTATAGCATAATTAAATGAAATTATAAAACCGTTAAATTGTTCAGGCTTGAGTATCATTTGTTCAAATAATGAAAGTGAAAAAATGGACTTTCCAGGCACTAATCATAAGAAATAAACAATAAACTTTTATTAACATTTAATACATAGAGATAAAAAACAAATTAAAATACTGCGGTATTACTACAGTGGCAGCTAGACCTCTCCAATATAGGTCATAGATGTCAGAAACATGTCATAGTAGACATGTATGACTAGACTATAATGTAGCCATAAAATAAGCTCTACGTATTTTACAAAAATCACTTCTTCAGGAGATTTGTATATATTCTAAGGAGAGAAAGAGACAATCAATAATTATAGCGCAGTAGAACCATATATAATAGGTAGGTAGATAGTCTCAGAGTATGCAGAAAGCACCCAGGAGTAAACGAATGGACACACAGCATGCAAGGTGCGCGACAGGCGATATGTGGGGGCATGCCAGATAGAAAATGTATAAACATATGTCTATATAGATGCACCAAAAGGAGGGCAGTGCAACACCTAAACTGTGTAGGCAAAGGAAAAAGAAGAAAAATAAACTATGTAAAGATAATTAAGAAACTACGCCCCTATCTGGATATTCTCATGCGTTGGGGTAGGCAGGATCCTACCTATACCTACCTTGGTATGAACAATAGATATTTGTAGATTGGGGATATTTAATCTGTAGTATGTAGCTAGGGGGAGGAGGGAAGGGAAGAAAGGGGGGGTGGGATCGGGGGAAAAGGGTGGAAAGGGCGGGTGGGTGTGAAGTAGGGAGGAGGGAGGGAGGATTGGGGAAGGGGAACAGGTTAAAAATAAGGAAGGTAGAAGGGGGGGGGGGGGGGCGGGAGAGGAGAAAGAAAAGGGAGGGAGAGAAAAAGGAAGGACAGGGAACAAAAAAACTCAGTGTATGACTACTAAAATATATTCTCACCTATGACTATACTCTGTATATAAAAGTAATGCCAGTGTCAATAGAGCTGGACAGGTACTAAAACCAGGGAGATTTGCATCATATAGGAGTCTTTTTAAGTATATCGCTAAAGCTTAAAGCACAGAAAGGACAGAGAAGGTCAGATCCACACCATCTGTAAAGATAGGAATGTCTCCAGTAAATAATCTAAAAATCCTAATAGTGCCAACAACCGCTGAGTAAGAACAATAAGTACATACCTAACCAAGTAGTATTGTAAAATGAAAGTTTGTCCGGATAAGGGATCCAAAATTGGAGGTAGTTGCCATGATATAGGGCTACAGCTAGTGCCTAATATACATGCCCCAATCAGGTGTGCAGTGTAAAGCTTCCTCATCACCTGACTCGGCCGTGACAGGGTGCGCTCGCATTACCGCCCAGCGGCGCATGCGCAGTCTGTCCCAGGGCAGGCGTCCCAGTGAGTAACATAGGACTAAGAGCTCCCCCAGTGGCACCTCAAGGCCGTGCAATGCAATAAGGTGTGCATTGCATAGGCCAGAGTGGAATGGACGAGAGTGGAATGGACTCTCGGTCTCAATCAATCCACTTGTTGGTAATATTTTTTCCAGATTGGATGAGCAGGATCACAGCATGGATCAGTTTGCCATGGCGTTACAAACACTCCTGAGTCGCACTGCTCACCTGGAATCTCCCACTGTGGCTGCTCCTAAGAGCTAACCGAAGGCTTCGCCCCTGCCAGATGTATTTTAGAGACGTACTGTTTCTGTTTTTTTTTTTTTTTAATTTCTTTTTATTGAAAATTTCTTTTAGTAGTACAAAACAGGGCCATTGGGGCATACCTCGGCCAACCGGTGCACATATTCATGTGCATAACATAGTACTACTAACAGATTCTCTAAAATCAACATAACTAAACACAACACAGTCGCTGCTCAGGTAACACATGGCAGGATGTTGATATGAGATATTTTTTCTTGTGGAGTTGTCTCCCGGTTTTAGTTATTGACCTTGGACTCTATAGGGACATTTGAGAATAGATGTAGAATAAATGTAGTTGTATTGATTTTTAGGCTAGCGTCTGAGATCTATCCGGGTTGATCCTCTGAGGGCTGATCATCTGTTGTGGAATCTGAGTCTGTCCACAAATGGCAGACCTTGTGATATTTTTTGGGGCATCCTCGGGATAGATGTGTTGGTTTATAGAGGGGTATCATTGCATTGAATAATTGCTTCCATGAGGACAGTGTGGGGGGAGTGGTTGACTTCCACTTTAGTACTATGGCTTTGCTCGCATAGAAAAGAAGGATACCTATTAGGGTGCGTGTTGCTTTGGCAAATGCCAGTTGTTCCACTAGGCCAAGGAGGCAGACACTAATTGTCAGGGGAATAGGAATAGTGGTCAAACTATGATTAGAGATGTACTGTTAAGGATCGAAAAGAAAGACCTGGGTAAATAGATAGGCACCATTTGTATATAAAACAGAATGCAAGGTAACACATTCATCTTTAACACACTGACTCGGCCCATCCATGAGAAGGTCTCCCTGTTCCACCTGTGTAAGTCTGATTTTATAGTGGAGAGTAGCAGGGTGTAATTACTATTATAAAGCTGGGAGCAGAGGAGGGTAAGATAAACACCCAGATATTTCAGGTGAGTGTGGTACCACGTGAAGGAGAAGGGGGACTGCAACCATGTACGCAAGCTCGATGGGATGTTTAAGGATAGAATTTCAGACTTATTATAATTGATTTTGAAATTGGAGAGTAAGCTGAAATTCTGTAGTTCATTCATAATATTGGGGAGAGAGATCAGGGGGTCATCCATATAGAACAGGACATCATCAGCATAAGCGGATATATGTATAAAAAAAGGAGAGAATAGGAATGGGACTTTGAATGAGGCCTGTAGGTGTATATAATAATATCACATGAAAAAAACCTGAATGCCACAGACCCCTGAGTGGAGTTCATGGTAGTGATATTGAGAGAACATGATTAAACAATATAATAAAGCATTTATGATGTAAAAATACAATCATAAGAATTCAACGTAAGTTAATATAATCATACTACATTTAATAATAGAAGATTGATCACTAGAACATGATTTGTGACAAACAGTAGAATTCAAGACAGCAAAAGAATACAATTCAACCAAAATAATATATACACATAATTAGTACAGACAAAGAACATGATTGGTTGGGATTGATTGGAACAAGCATAACTTGGCATCACTGGATGAACACTCTACGCATTTCATGGCCTTTCGCCACTCGTCAGGAGTTGGATGCATGCATTGTACTATAAAGTAATGAAATACGGAATGATTTTAATGGTTAACTAGGTATTAAGCCCTGAAGATGAAAAGTAAAAAATGATGGCTTTGTTACTTACAAAATGGCTCTTAGATGGAAGGCAGTTCCAGGGGTGGAGTTGTACGGGGGTCTGGTAGGAGTGCCCTCAACCGGGACTGAGGCTGGGAATAACCAGATGAAATCCAGAGAGGACACAGCCACAAGGGCGGGTCGACGGTCACTAAGTAAGTGTGTATGATGCATGATGGATGCAGGGTTAACATTTGCTAAAATCTGTGCGACAACAGGGAGAAAAGAAAGATTAAAGGGAGGAAAGAGAGGGAAGTACGAGGAGGGGAGAAAGAGAAAAGAGAGACTAGATGTGTCAGAGAAAGTGTATGTTGATTGGATAAGTGAATTGAGTAAGTGGATGAAGGGTCTAAATGGGTGTGTGAGGTAAGAAGTGAGGATACAATTATAATTGAATACAATTATATATACTCCTAGAAATAGGTATATTCACTAGGGGTATCCCAGTAATAATATTAGTGGTAATGTATAGAAATAATAAATGTAAAGATAAATGGGAGGTATATAAATTAAAATTAAAAATAAAAATAAATAAAAATAAAATATACAAAATATAGGTGATTAACCTGTGAATGTATAAACGAATATGTGTTGAGTATAAGTTTGTGTATCTATATGCATTATATTGAGATCAGTTTATTAAGGGATACGTGTGAGTGAATGTGAGTGTATATGTATGTATGTATGTATGCGTGTGTGTGTCTGTGTGGAAGGAAAAAGTAAAGGAGAGGACAAGTGGACAGGATCCTCAATTACCTGTATAGATAGACAGAAAATTGAAGTGATCTGCTCCTCAGATGAAATCAGGGCAGAGTGAACCGTTGGTGCACTCTCAGCTGGGAATCCCCTGGCTCTGAGTGTATATCCCTGCTAGCCTCATATATACCTCGTGAATTTGGCGTGTGGGAGGGGCGGCAGGGCTCCACAGGTGCAGTAAAACACACCAGTGGATATCTGCCTACCTCCGCCAAAACGGTGGGTGTTAATAACGTGTTCCCGTCCATAGGTGTCCCTGACACTGGGGGCGGGGCACGTACATATGACGCCGATGCGCTGAGATCAGGCTCCAACCCCCCAAATGTGTATTGGGTGGAAGAGCTGGACGCATCGCAGCCGCGGGAGAGAGAACGGTAACAAAGAGAACCCGCCCCTCCACCCATGGGCTGGGTGGGTGACAAAATAACATGGAAGCTGGGCATAAAAAAAGAGAAAAAATCATTTAAAGTATAGAAGGATTTCTAGAATGACCATTAAACCAAAGTAAGATACTGATTAAAGTAATAGTAATTCAAAATGACAGAACATAAACGATTGGGTGGTGTATTGAGAAGGGAATAAAAATACATGTTCTGAGCGTAAGTTGGATTGATTAATGGGTTAGTAAAACCACTTAAAAAACAATAATAAAGTACAAGGTGGGGCATGTCACTTGAGGGAAAAGTGGATGTCTTCCACCCATAAATACATTTGCAAAAGGGGTGTGACCTGTCTCAACCTAGAACTGTACACCAACAAGCCTCCATCCCTGCATATATATATGTATAAAAAAGGAGAGAATAGGAATGGGACTTTGAATGAGGCCTGTAAGTGTATATAATAATATCACATGAAAAAAACCTGAATGTCACAGACCCCTGAGGGGAGTTCATGGTAGTGATATTGAGAGAACATGATTAAACAATATAATAAAGCATTTATGATGTAAAAATACAATCATAAGAATTCAACATAAGTTAATATAATCTCTCAATATCACTACCATGAACTCCCCTCAGGGGTCTGTGACATTCAGGTTTTTTTCATGTGATATTATTATATACACCTACAGGCCTCATTCAAAGTCCCATTCCTATTCTCTCCTTTTTTATACATATATATATGCAGGGATGGAGGCTTGCTGGTGTACAGTTCTAGGTTGAGACAGGTCACACCCAGGGCTGGACTGGGACAAAAATTTGGCCCTGGACTTCATCCAGACCGACCCACTTTAATTTTGAGTGCCCCCCATCAGCAGTCCCCTTTCATCAGAGTGTCCCCATTACCAGCAGCCCCTTTCATCAGAATGTCCCCATTACCAGCAGCCCCCTTTTATCAAAATGTCCCCATTACCAGTAGCCCCCTTTCATCAGAATGTCCCCATTACCAGCAGCCCTCTTACATCAGAGTGTCCCCATCACCAGCAGCCCCCTTTCATCAGAGTGTCCCCATCACCAGCAGCCCCCTTTTATCAGAGTGTCCCCATTACCAGCAGCCCCCTTACATCAGAGCGTCCCCATCACCAGCAGCCCCCTTTCCTCAGAGTGTCCCCATTACCAGCAGACCCCTCACATAAGAGTGTCCCCATTACCAGCAGCCCCCTTACATCAGAGTGTCCCCATCACCAGCAGCCCCCTTACATCAGAGTGTCCCCATCACCAGCAGCCCCCTTTCAGTAGAGTGTCCTCCCTCTCCTCCCCCTCCCACGTGTACTCACAGTTCTGAAAGCAGCATCTCGTTCCTCTCACCAGTCATGTGATAAATGACAAGTGATAAGGGGAGAGAGGAAGGAAAGTCTGCCGGCTGTCTATCTCCCCCTGCAGGCTGGAGGGAGCAGAAAGCCTAATCCTCTCTCCAGCAAGTGGCAGCAGCTGCTCCTCCTGACAGGAGTGAAATCGCGATCACTTACTGTCAGAGAGGAGCGGCTCCAGGAATGCACCTGACCGGCCCACTGAGCCATCAGCCCACCGGGAAACTCCCAGTAGTCCTGATGGCCAGTACATGCCTGGTCACACCCCTTTAGCATAAGTGGATAGTTTATGTTCCCTTGACCCGACCCCAAAGCCTTTGATATTTGGATTTGAGCGGCCCTGGCTAGCAGTCACCCGCATTTATTCCCGTACTCGTAAAATTTGTGAGAAATGTGGCGTGGGTGGGCCTGTATCTGAGCATCGAGCATGTTGGCAAGCTCCAAGCGAAGGGATTGGAGTTCTGCTGCCAGCTCTGGAGTCAGTCAACATTTATGTTTGAGTTCTGCAGATTGGATCTTTTTTAGGAGGGTTTGGAGATTCCCCTCTCGTGCTTTTTTCAGCCTCGCGCCCTGGGATATGAACTCCCCCCTGATCACTGCCTTTATGCCCTTCCCATATGGACGCCAGTCCTACATCCTCTGTTGAGTTCTCGGCAAAATACAGGGAAATAGATTCCGATATGTGCTTCAATGCCACTACATCATCCAAGATGTTCTCGTTCAGTCTCCAGGTCCAGGACCTGGCATCAGAGGACAACGGATGTATAGGGAGGGATACCGGGGCGTGGTCTGAGAGGGTTATAGAACCGATCGCTAAATAGAGTCTCCAAAGAGAGCTGATCCATCAGTAACAGATCTATGTGGGTATATAAAGTATGAGTGGTTGAGTAGTAGCTGAAATTTTTGTCGGTGGGGTGGAGTATCCTCCAGCATATATACAGTGGGGACGGAAAGTATTCAGACCCCCCTTAAATTTTTTACTCTTTGTTATATTGCAGCCATTTGCTAAAATCATTTAAGTTCATTTTTTTCCTCATTAATGTGCACACAGCACCCCATATTGACAGAAAAACACAGAATTGTTGACATTTTTGCAGATTTATTAAAAAAGAAAAACTGAAATATCACATGGTCCTAAGTATTCAGACCCTTTGCTGTGACACTCATATATTTAACTCAGGTGCTGTCCATTTCTTCTGATCATCCTTGAGATGGTTCTACACCTTCATTTGAGTCCAGCTGTGTTTGATTACACCGATTGGACACCTGTCTATATAAAACCTTACAGCTCACAGTGCATGTCAGAGCAAATGAGAATCATGAGATCAAAGGAACTGCCTGAGGAGCTCAGAGACAGAATTGTGGCAAGGCACAGATCTAGCCAAGGTTACAAAAAAAATTCTGCTGCACTTAAGGTTCCTAAGAGCACAGTGGCCTCCATAATCCTTAAATGGAAGACGTTTGGGATGACCAGAACCCTTCCTAGAGCTGGCTGTCTGGCCAACCTGAGCTATCGGGGAGAAGAGCCTTGGTGAGAGAGGTAAAGAAGAACCCAAAGATCACTGTGGCTGAGCTCCAGAGATGCAGTCGGGAGATGGGAGTAAGTTGTTGAAAGCCAACCATCACTGCAGCCCTCCACCAGTCAGGGCTTTATGGCAGAGTGGCCCGACGGAAGCCTCTCCTCAGTGCAAGACACATGAAAGCCCACATGGAGCTTGCTAAAAAAAACACTTGAAGGACTCCAAGATGGTGAGAAATAAGATTCTCTGGTCTGATGAGACCAAGATAGAACTTCTTGGCCTTAATTCTAAGCGGCATGTGTGGAGAAAACCAGGCACTGCTCATCACCTGTCCAATACAGTCCCAACAGTGAAGCATGGTGGTGGCAGCATCATGTTGTGGGGGTGTTTTTCAGCTGCAGGGACAGGACGACTGGTTGCAATCGAGCAAAAGATGAATGCGGCCAAGTACAGGGATATCCTGGACGAAAACCTTCTCCAGAATGCTCAGGACCACAGACTTGGCCGAAGGTTTACCTTCCAACAAGACAATGACCCTAAGCACACAGCTAAAATAACGAAGGAGTGGCTTCACAACAACTCCGTGACTGTTCTTGAATGGCCCAGCCAGAGCCCTGACTTAAACCCAATTGAGCATCTCTGGAGAGACCTAAAAATGGCTGTCCACCAACGTTTACCATCCAACCTGACAGAACTGGAGAGGATCTGCAAAGAGGAATGGCAGAGGATCCCCAAATCCAGGTGTGAAAAACTTTTTGCATCTTTCTCAAAAAGACTCATGGCTGTATTAGATCAAAAGGGTGCTTCTACTAAATACTGAGCAAAGGGTCTGAATACTTAGGACCATGTGATATTTCAGTTTTTCTTTTTTTATAAATCTGCAAAAATGTCAACAATTCTGTGTTTTTCTGTCAATATGGGGTGCTGTGTGTACATTAATGAGGAAAAAAATGAACTTAAATGATTTTAGCAAATGGCTGCAATATAACAAAGAGTGAAAAATTTAAGGGGGTCTGAATACATTTTACGTCCCCACTGTATGTGTATATATATATATATATATATATATATATATATATATATATGTATTTCACACAAACCAAACACACAGAAATCTGTGTACATAGGAATAGTGATCTGGCCCTTTCTTGTCCCTGAAGAGCAGGTAGAAAAAACAGCCAGACTAGTAAGTAAAAGCAGCACACTTTTTCACATTGTTATGCCCCATACACACGGTCGGACTTTGTTCGGACATTCCGACAACAAAATCCTAGGATTTTTTCCGACGGATGTTGGCTCAAACTTGTTTTGCCTACACACGGTCGCACAAAGTTGTCGGAATTTCCGATCGCCAACAACGCGGTGACGTACACCACGTACGACGAGACTAGAAAAGGCCGGTTCAAAACCAAGCGTGGCACCCTTTGTGCTCCTTTTGCTAATCTCGTGTTAGTAAAAGTTTGGTGAGAGACGATTCGCGCTTTTTCAGACTCGTGGCTTTCAGATCGTTTTCTGCCGTTCAGTTTGTGCTTGTGGGTTTGTATCTGCTCTTCAATGCGTGCAGTCATTTCGTATCGGAGTTTTCTGTGTGATCTTGCCTGCTCGTTGCTGTTTTTCAGGTCGCTCTTCACAGGCCTTGCTGTTCTTCAGTGCGTTCTGTTACTTCGTTCTGAGCAGCCGACCGTTTTCTAGCCATGTTTCGTATGCGTACTCCTTGTACAGTTCGTGCTGTGCGGGGGCTTGGTGTTGGGGTCCTGACCTTGACACAAGTCCAGTCCATGAACAGGGTGGGGGGGGAGTTCATGGACCAAGAATTGGTTGCTTCAGCGTGACCAGTTCTGTCATATGCCTTTGCTCCGTGAGAATAATCCTGATGATTTCAGGAACTTTCTCCGGATGACGGACCCCGTATTTCACCGTCTGTTGGCTTCGCTGACCCCCTATATCAGCAGGCTGGATACCTGCATGAGGCAAGCCATCACTCTGGAGCAGAGGTTGGTCGCTACCCTGCGGTATTTGGCCACAGGGAGAAGCCTGCAGGACCTCAAGTTCTCGACAGGCATCTCCCCCCAGGCTCTTCTTTGTGGACATTTACTGCTTGTGTTTGTTTGAGCTGACCCTGACAGAAATGTGTGGAGTGCAGAAAATGTCGTGATTGTGTAACCTTATACAAAGCACTGTTGGCTGTTATTTACTGAATGCAAAGACACTTTTCACTACAAGTGCACTTGCAACTGCACTGAAACAGCACTTGTAGTGCAAAGTGGATTTCCCCTTAGGAAATAACCCCCATTTTCTCCTAAAACAACAATTACATCACCCCAAAAGTGTTGTAGTGTTGAGACAATAATCCACACATTCTTGATGAACAATCTTTTTAATACCTGCACAATCACATGTGCATTTACCAAAGGTTTTTCTGACAAACCAACATGTTTGTTGTATAACAATTTTTGTGGTGTCATTATCCAAAATCAAAATGTGCATTTTATAGAAAACAGGCCTGTGTAAAACCAACAAGAAAGACACAAATCTTGATCTTACAAAGTTCACATTTGGTAGAACTGGAAGGCAATATCAGACATGAGTATTTAGGAACTGTGTTTGATATTGCGTTCAGATGGGGGGAAATCACCCCAGGAAAAGCCAAATTTGGAAGATGCACACAAATTTCCCAATGTCAACATGTGCTATCTGCCATCAGGGGGGATCAAGGGACGTGTTTTGGGGGAGAAAGCCCTTCCTCACCGCTACTTTATAATTGAGGAAGGTGTTGCACCCCCAAAATGCATCCATTGATCTCCCGTGATGGCAGATAGCACATGTTGGCACACTGTGTGCATCCTCCAAATTTGGCTTTGGGAAAAATCACAAAAACATTTCGCACATTGTAGCAGACAAAAGAGATTTGGAGGGGCTTTAAACTCGCCCCAAAACATTAATGATGTTTTTATATTTTGGAATAACATCATTGATGTTTTGCTTGATGTTTTCCAATTGTAAATTACACCCCATGATCTCCCCGATCAGGATATGGGCACTTTCGGATGTGAAAGGATCTGGATCCACAACCTCACGATCACCTAAAAGGAGAGGAACCCAAAATAAATTAGTTTTAAAAAAAATGCCGCCATCCATCTCTTATCGGAGCCTGTGGTCGCAGACACTCACCTGTTGTGGTGATTACTTCCACCACGTCTTCTTCCTCCTGCTCATCTTGTGTTGGGGGGATTTCCCCTTCTTCCAGAGGGGGGGGGCTCTGGACTCCTCGGATGAGGGGTGTCCTCCGAGTCTTTTCTCCCCTATGTAAAACAAAAATGGTATAATTAGCACACAGATATTTGAGGTCAGAACTATAAAGATGAAACATTGCTTGAAAGTGGGGTACAATTGTCTATTTTAGCCGAGTTCCAAGATGTAGCTTTTTTAGTGCCCTTTGTCAAGCTGCAATACTTTACCTGTTTGGTAAAAGCTTCACAGATGTAGCCCCCCCTATAGTATACAGTGGGGCACCTGTGTGGCCCCCCTAATAAAAATGGTGTTCTTGTGTCCCACACTAGTGCTCCAGTGTCCAGATGTGAAAACAGCTGCTCAGTGTCCTCTCCTTACACACAATCTAGTTTGCATTTCATTCTAGTAACAAAGCCATCTACACAACACAATTCTTTGAAGACAAGTATAGGGCGTCAAAATGGTGGCCAAATGCATATGGCCTAAACAATGGTATTTTATCGTCCGAAATAACAATGTGTGATCCGAACGAATAATGTGCCCATGAACATGAAAGTTGCCATTTTAAACTGTACAACAGTTCCTAAAAGCACATGGAGCAGCACGAACGTAATAAACACAAAAAGAATAGGAACACAGCACAAATACTTACTTTTTTGCAGCACTCTCCGGATCTTTCTGTACTGCTCATGTTCTCGTAATTTCAGGTCCGACCACCGTTTCCTGAGCTGATCATTCGATCGTCGTACCCCGAATTTCCGGTGCAGACTCCTGACCACTTTCACCATGATCTTGGCCTTTCGGACATTGTGGTTGGGGTAAGGCCCATACTTTCCATCATAGTCGGCCTTCTTCAGGATGTCCACCATCTCCAACATCTCCCCAAAGGACATGTTTGAGTCCTTTAATCTCCTTCTGGATCGGGACGTTTCAGGCTCCAGCCTTTCCTCCTCCTCCTCCTCCTCGTTGCTGTACTTAGCACTATCCTGCTGTCTCTCCGCCATGTGCTCTTCCTCCACTGTGCCGAAAAGGGGCGGGGAATAGACTAGAAAGAACGTCAGGGGCGGGCGGAGTTATACGCATGCGCAGTGTGTATAAATCGTAACGCGCGCGTCTTACGTACGATCTGTGAGCGGAGGAAGGAGCATCGGAGACGCCGATCGTGCTAACGAAGGTAGGATCTAAACTTGGGCCTATACTGCTTCGAAATGGAAGCCTATATTGTAACAAGATTAGGGGAGTTTGGCCTGACATTAGGCTTTGTCTTGTGTTGTGTCTTACAGAGAAAATGGATGGGTTCAACGACCACAATTTCCTGCCCCTGTTCATAGACAAGTACAGGGAGCTGCCCTGTCTGTGGCAAGTGAGACACCCCCACTATAATCACAAACAGAAGAGGCAGGCAGCGCTGGAGAAACTGCTGGAGTTGGTGAAGCCGGTGGTCCCCACAGCAACCATCCCTTATTTGAAAGCTAAAATTGGTGGCCTGAGGAGCACTTATCTTAGGGAGCGCAAGAAGGTCACAGATTCCCAGAGGTCCGGAGCTGCAGCAGATGACGTTTATGTCCCCAGGCTGTGGTACTACGAGAGACTGCGATTTCTGTCAGACCACACTGAAGTCAGGGAATCCCTCTCCACCCTTCCTTCCACGCTTCCTTCCACCCCAGCTGAGGCTTCCGATGTCCAACCTGGGCCTTCCAGCCAGGAAGAAGTGGAGGAGCCCAGCTGGAGTCAGGTATAGAATTCTTCTACAGATTTCTGGTCAATAAATAAATGATGTTTATTAGATGTTATTATTGATCACTAATTGCTGATTAAAAAAAGTGCTTTACATATCAATAGACAGTAGTGGGCACCCAAAATTGGGACAAGAATGAAAACTGCTGGGCTCAGAAGGATAGTCTGTTATATTTGTTAACATTCAATTTGCAGCAATCAGGAGGTGAAAATTGTGTGTGATTGATGAATAAAAAACTAAAACTATGTCCCTTTTTCATACACAGGAAGACCTCAGCTAGGAGGAGGCTGTGGAATGTGGCAGCCAGGAGGAGGCGGGGATTATTAGTGTCAGCCAGGAGGAGGCGGGGATTAGTGGCAGCCAGGAGGAGGCGGGGCTAAGTGTCAGCCAAGAGAAGCCAGGGACAAGTCGCAGCCTGACTGAGTCTCAGGTCCCTCCCCTCCGCCTGCCATATAAACGAGCCAGGAAGGCCACTCCGAGTCCCGTGCAGGATTCAGCGTACAGGCTGATCCAGGAGGCTTCGGCGTCCCTCCGAGCCTTCCCCAGTCCTGAAGAGGCCTTTGCCTGCATGTCTGCCACAAAATTGCAGGGCATGCAGGAGGGTCAACGCAAGATCTCTGAGGACCTGATTTATAAAGTCCTTCGTAAGGGGTTGAGTGGGGAACTGACACACAAGACGGATGTCATTGAGAGGGACGATCCTCCTCCTCCTTCTGCTGCCACAACTCCACCACCACAGCCAAAGCCTGTAAGGAAGCGTGGAAAGAAGACCAAAGAGTGATGGCCCTGGGTTCAGTCTGGTCTGACAGAAGATGCAGTCTCTCGTATGACCACAGCCTGGGGACACAGATGTCATCTGCTGCTTTCCGGATCTCTGGGACTTCTGGACCAGACTGCCCTCCCTTAGATAAGGACTCCTCAGGCCACCAATTTTGCTTTTAAATAATTGATGTGTGCCCTGGGGGTCCAAGGCTTCGCCCACTTCTGCAGTTTCTCCAGCGTTGCCTCCCTCTTTGTTTATAGTTGTGAGCCCTTAATAAAAATTTTTTAGGGAAATTCTACTCTCCTATGTGTGTTTTCATCCAAAAAGGACAGTTTGTTGGTGAGGATTCAGGTACATTTCTAAAGTACAATGTGAAATTAACAAGGGACAACAACACCAAACAATCTCCTACAGATTAAATAGAACAACATATTAGTGGTGTTGTGGGAACTTGTCACCAAAAACACACACAAACATTTTCGGGAGTACAAATCAAAATCACCAAAAAAATAAAAAAATAAAAAAGAGAAACACAAAAAAAGAATCCCCTGACATCAGAGCATTGCACAGTGCCCCCTGACATAAGAGCATTGCATGTGCCCCCTGACATCAGAACATGGCACAGTGCCCCCTGACATCAGAGCATTGCACAGTGCCCCCTGACATCAGAACATGGCACAGTGCCCCCTGACATCAGAACATGGCACAGTGCCCCCAGACACCAGAGCATTGCACAGTGCCCCCTGACATCAGAGCATTGCACAGTGCCCCCTGACATCAGAGCATGGCACTGCGTCCCCTGACATCAGAGAATTGCACAATGCCCCCTGACATCAGAACATGGCACAGTGCCCCCTGACATCAAAGCATTGCACAGTGCCCCCTGATATCAGAACATGGCACAGTGCCCCCTGACATCAGAGCATTGCACAGTGCTCCCTGCCATCAGAACATGGCACAGTGTCCCCTGACATCAGAGCATTGCACAGTGCCCTCTGACATAAGAGCATTGCACAGTGCCCCCTGACATCAGAACATGGCACAGTGCCCCCTGACATCAGAGCATGGCACAGTGCCCCCTGACTTAACAGTTAAGTCATCCCTACGTGCTAGCTGGGCAAGAAATCAACTTGATTGATTGACTTGAGCAGCTCCTGGAGGAGTGGGGCAGGCAGATGGGGGGAGAGAGGGGAGGGAGATGAGGGACTGCTCACTTACCTGGCTGGTATCTGTAGGATCACACAGAATAATCAGTGTAGCAGCCCCCATGAATCTGCCAGCTGCTGTACCTAAACTCTCCCGCCCACACATCTCATTTCTCAGGCCAAGGCTGCACACAAGGATTGCAGTGTGGGCGGGGCAGACACAGGGGATGGGGGCTGGAGGAACCAGAGAGGATCAAGCCCTTTCTCCTCTCCTGTTCAGGCGGTGTGGAGGGGGGAGGAAGGGGGGATTTCTGCTGGCAAGAGCATTGTAAATTAAGTGAAATCTACCCTTCTAGATTCATCCATGCTCCCCACTAGATGCTGCTTACCTCCTATCCTATGGCAGCAGAAGAGGCACTGGAGGGCAGGTGGAGTGCAGCTATATCACTCCGCCGCCTACAGTAAGAGATCACTTGCCGGAACTATAGAGGCAGCATCGGGAAATGCGGCCAGCTGTCAACTTACTCCGTGGCTTCTCATAAGGGGAGTCTAGGGGGTATACATACCAATCAAAATTGTCTCACTGGCAGCACTGTCACTGCCAGTGAGTGTCCATTAGCAAACCCAGCATTTTCCTTAGAAAAAAGCACTGGCTGGCACAGGGAGAATTGGTGTGCCCAGGCACACTCGGCGCACCTCGTGTGCATGCCTATGATCCTGACTTTGAGATCAAAGTGGCAGATAAAGGAGGTAATATTGTCTTGATGACTAAAGCCAATTACGAAAAGATGTGCTTGGATATACAGTGTTGTGTAACAAAGACTGGTATTCACTCATTTCTATGTTTTGAACCTCTAGGTTCAAGATTGAATATTTGTCAATCATCAATAATACCCATCACAAGGGATTAACTGATCAAGATCTATATAATTACCTTAAAGTTCGTACTCCAAGAGAGGTGACATTTTACGCACTAAAGTTCACAAGAATCCCCTATCACCCCATGGTAAACCAATAGTGTCGGGGATTGGCTCATGGACCGAGAAAGCTGGTCATTTGGTCGATTCGATACGCATGTCTCATGTGTTAAGCTTGCCGTCATACACTAAAGACATACTGGATCTCCTCAAACAAATTGAGGGGTTGGTCATTCCTCCCGATGCCCTGCTCGTGACTTTGGATGTTGAGGCTTTGTACTCTAGCATCCCTCACGAGCAGGGCATCGAGATGGTCCGTACCTTCCTCCATGAGCAAGTGCATCATCAGTGAGACTACTATGAATTGATACAAGGCCAAGGATAAATCCAAGGAAAAAAACAAGCTTAACTTACCACCAGCCCGCAGACAACCAAATAACCTGTCTAACAGTATGCGTTAAAAGCAGGGGTTTAGTCTGCACACATTTGCAAATGCAAGCGTAAGCCACAGAGCCTAGTCAAGGCACCCTGGTATCTGTGGTACCTAACACTAACTAATTTATATTGGACCTTTTTTGTTTCATTTTGACCCGCAATTGGTTTGGGTTTTAAGAGTCCCGGGTTTTAAGAGTCCCACTACCTCCAGGTACAGGGGGTGGCCATGGGCACTTGTTGCGCACCGACCTATGCCAACCTGTACCTGGGGGGTGGAAACATGATCTTTTCTCTGGTGAACTGTTACTGTCTTTTACTAATCATGCACTGCGCTATATAAATGACATCTTTATTATTTGGACAGGTACTCAGGACTTATTAGCTACTTTTGTTGATATTTTGAATCAAAATCAGTTCAACCTTCAATTCACAGTAGACAGTGATTGTCATCAGATCACCTTTCTGGACCTTCCGATTTAAAAAGACCAAGACAATTGCCTAGCCTCGACGCTGTTTCACAAGCAGACAGCTGGGAATGCATTGTTACACGCTGCTAGAGCCCATCCTTCGGCACTTATTCGCAGTATTCCATATGCTCAGTATTTAAGGTTACGTTGTAACTGTACACATCCTGAGGATTTCAAGATACAGGCCAAACTCCTTCAAACTTGACTTCTTTCGAGGGCATACATTAACCACTTAAGCCCCAGACCATTTGGCTGCCTAAAGACCAGAGGACTTTTTACAATTTGGCACTGCGTTGCTTTAACTGGTAATTGCGTGGTCATGCAATGCTAAACCCAAACGAAATTTGTGTCCTTTTGTTCACACAAATAGAGCTTTCTTTTGATGGTATTTGATTGCCTCTGCGATTTTTATTTTTTGCGCTATAAATGGAAAAAGACCGAAAATTTTGAAAAAAAAATGATATTTTCTACTTTTTGTTATAAGAAAAATCCAATAAACTCAATTTTAGTCATACATTTAGGCCAAAACGTATTCAGCCACATGTCTTTGGTAAAAAAAATATCAATAAGCGTATATTTATTGGTTTGTGCAAAAGTTATAGCGTCTACAAAACATTTTTTGTTTATGACTGCCTATCTAATTTCTTGAGGTGCTAAAATGGCAGGGCAGTACAAACCCCCCAAAATGACCCCATTTTGGAAAGTAGACACCCCAAGGAAATTGCTCAGAGGCATGTTGAGCCCATTGAATATTTATTTTTTTTGTCCCAAGTGATTGAATGACAAAAAAAAAAATATTTTTTTACAAAAAGTTGTCACTAAATGATATATTGCTCACACATGCCATGGTTATATGTGGAAATGCACCACAAAATACATTTTGCTGCTTTTCCTGAGTACGGGGATACCACTTGTGTGGGACTTTTTGGGAGCCTAGCCGCGTACGGGGCCCCGAAAACCAAGCACCGCCTTCAGGATTTCTAAGGGCGTAAATGTTTGATTTCACTCCTCACTACCTATCACAGTTTTGAAGGCCATAAAATGCCAAGATGGCACAAATCCCCCCCCCCAAATGACCCCATTTTGGAAAGTAGACACCCCAAGCTATTTGCTGAGAGGCATGTTGAGTCCATAGAATATTTTATATTTTGCCACAAGTTGCGGGAAAATGACAAACTTTTTTTTTTTGCACAAAGTTGTCACTAAATTATATATTGCTCAAACATGCCATGGGCATATGTGAAATTACACCCCAAAATACATTCTACTGCTTCTCTTGTGTATGGGGACACCACATGTGTGGGACTTTTTGGGAGCCTAGCCGCGTACGGGGCCCCGAAAACCAATCACCGCCTTCAGCATTTCTAAGGGCGTAAATTTTTGATTTCACTCCTCACTACCTATCACAGTTTCGAAGGCCATAAAATGCCAAGATAGCACAAAACCCCCCCAAATTACCCCATTTTGGAAAGTAGACACCCAAAGCTATTTGCTGAGAGGCATGGTGAGTATTACGAGCAGATCTTGCAGTTCATGCACTTCAACAACAATGAACTCTGTCGTCCTCGTGGAGACCCTGGATACGATCGGCTCTACAAAATTTCAATGCACATTTTGCAGCCTTGTTTACTCCCCATCTGCGTTGATGAGTCCCTGATTAAGTTTTCCGGCTGCTTGTCTTTCAAACAGTATCTTCCTAGAAAGCGTGCCAGATACGGGGTTAACATATATAAGCTCTGTGACAGGGCCACAGGCTATACATATAGTTTTATGGTTTACGAGGGAAGAGTCACGTAGAGCCGCCAAACTGCCCAGATTACATAGGGAGTGCTGGCAAGATTGTGTGGGACTTGGTGTCACCCTTATTCGTAAAGGGGTACCATTTGTATGTGGACAATTATTACACGAGCATGCCACTTTTTAGTCACTTGTTTGATCATCAGATTGGCACATGTGGCACTGTGCAATCTAATCGCCGGGGCTTACCCCAGAGGCTTGTAGATTCCTGTCTTAGGCTGGGTGAAAAAGCCTGCTTGAAGTGTAATAACTTGCTCGCTGTGAAGTGGAGCAATAATAAGAATGTTTTCGTTCTGTCCTCCCTTCATGCAGACACGACGGTCCAAATTCCTACGGCGACTGGTGTTGTGGAGAAACCCCTCTGTGTCCACGAATATAACCAAAGGCACCATACCTAGTTGCACATAAGGCCAGACACTGGTACAAAAAAGTGTCAATTGGCTTTGCTGAACGCTCATGTGCTATACAGAGCTTCAGGACGGACTGGATCCTTCCTTAAATTCCAGGAAGAGATTGTCAGAGCCCTTCTGTTTCCAGACTGGGCTTCACCTCACCTTCCCAATCCAAATGCAGTAAGCCGGCTGCATGAGAGGCATTTTCCGTATGTCCTCCCTAGTACCCCTACCCAACGAGCCCCCCAAAGATGTCATGTCTGTAGCAAGCGCGGATAGGCGTTACACACACTATTATTGTCCCTCCTGTCCTGACAATCCTGGTCTTTGCATTGGTGAATGTTTTGAATGCTACCATACACTAATGGAGTTTTAGCTTAGGGTACAGCATTACACAGACTAGGACACACTTTCACAGGGTCTCCCAAGATGCCATCGCATTTTGAGAGACCCGAACCTGGAACCGACCCGTACAGTTACAGTTACAGTTACAAATTAAAAGTGTAAAAAAAAAAAGAGTAAAAAAAAAAAACACAAAAAAATATATAAAATAAAAAAAACAAAAATAGTTGTCGTTTTATTGTTCTCTCTCTATTCTCTCTCTATTGTTCTGCTCTTTTTTACTGTATTCTATTCTGCAATGTGTTATTGTTATTATGTTTTATCATGTTTGCTTTTCAGGTATGTCATTTTTTTATACTTTACTGTTTACTGTGTTTTATTGTTAAATAATGTTAACTATTTTTTTGTTTTCAGGTACGCCATTTAGCTGCAGCGCGGATTTATTTAACTTGACAGCAACAGTGTTTGCTCCCACGATACATAAAGCCGTGACTCCAGCGCTGTAGGAGGTTATTTCACCACCACAGGTAAAAAAAAGAGCATATATGCCGAAGCATGGGGGCAGCAGGGGTGGAGGAGCTATTTGCTCCTAACTTTTGGGGTGGATGCTCCAATGCTTCGGCATGTATATATTTTAGGCACAGATTGCGTTAAAAAATGTTTTAATTTTTTACTATGTTTTTTTGTATTTGCTTTGCAGGTATGGTATGTCTTACTGTTATACTGTAATGTTACTTTGTTTTATTGTTAACCATCATTTGCTTAGCAGGTACGCCACTCAGTTGCAGCGCGGATTTATTTATCTTGACAGCAACAGCGTTTGCTCCCATGATACATAAAGCCATGACTCCAGCGCTGTAGGAGGTGATTTCACCACCACAGTTAAAAAAAAGAGCATATATGCAGAAGCATGGGGGCAGCAGGGGTGAAGAAGCAATTTGCTCCTAGTTTTTGGGGGGGATGCCCCCATGCTTCGGCATATATTTTTTAAGCCATTCAGCTGCAGCACTGATTTATTTATCTTGACAGCAACAGCATTTGCTCCCACGATACATAAAGCCGTGACTCCAGTGCTGTAGGAGGTGATTTCACCACCACAGTTAAAAATAAAATGGTGCATGTATGCCCATCATTAGAAATGGGTGAATGAAGGGAGGTATTCTAATGGTGGGCATGCCCACTGATCAATCTCTTTTTTTCGTTCAGCCCACAGGCTGCATGAAAAAAAAGATTACAATATATGCCCAACAAGGAGCAGCAACGTACTGGTATGTTGCTGGACTTTGACTGGTTATACCAGAATGATGCCTGCGGGTTTAGGTATCATCTTGGTATCATTCTTTTCAGCCAGCGGTCGGCTTTCATGTAAAAGCAATCCTAGCGACTAATTAGCCTCTAGACGGCTTTTACAAGCAGTGGGAAATATTGCCCCCCCATCGTCTTCCATGGTTTTCTCTGGCTCTCCTGTCCCAACAGGAAACCTGAGAACGCAGTTGGTGGTTCCGCCAGCTGTCCATAGAGCTGATCATAGACCAGAATGGCTCCAATCATCTCTTTGGCCTAAGAAACCGGAAGCTACGAGCATTTCATGACTTAGATTTTGTCAGATGTAAACAGCGCCATTGGGAAATTGGGAAAGCATTTTATCACACCGATCTTGGTGTGGTCAGATGCTTTGAGGACAGAGGAGAGATCTAGACCCCAATTTTTAAAAAAAAGAGTACCTGTCACTACCTATTGCTAACATAGGGGATATTTACATTCCCTGACATAACAATAAAAATGATTAAAAAAAAATGAAAGGAACAGTTTAAAAATAAAAAAGCAAAATAAATAATTAAAAAAAAAAAGCACCCCTGCCCCCCCCCCCGCTCTCGCGCAAATGCGAATGCAAGCGTCATATGTAAACAGCAATTGCACCATGCATGTGAGGTAGCACTGCGAAGGTCAGATCTAGGGCAGTAATTTTAGCAGTAGACCTTCTCTGTAAATCTAAAGTGGTAACCTGTAAAGGCTTTAAAAAATGTATGTAGTTTGTCGCTGCTGCACGTTTGTGTGCAATTTTAAAGCATGTCGTGTTTGGTATTAATGTACATCTTTTTTATCTCATCAAACATTTGAGCAATATAGTATGTTTTAGCGCATTAGAATTAAAAAAAGTGTGTTTTTTCCAAAACAACAAATGCGTTTGAAAAATCGCTGCGCAAATACTGTGTGAAAAAAAAAAATGAAACACCCACCATTTTAATCTGTAGGGCCTTTGCTTTAAAAAATATATATAATGTTTGGGGGTTCAAAGTAATTTTCTTGCAAAAAAAAAAAATATTTTTTCATGTAAACAGAAAGTGTCAGAAAGGGCTTTGTCTTCAAGTGGTTAGAAGAGTGGGCGATGTGTGATATAAGCTTCTAAATGTTGTGCATAAAATGCCAGGACAGTTCAAACCCCCCCAAATGACCCCATTTTGGAAAGTAGACACCCCAAGCTATTTGATGAGAGGCATGTCAAGTCCATGGAACATTTTATATTTTGACAAAAGTTGCGGGAAAAAGACAATTTTTTTTTGGGGGGGGGGGGGGGGGTTGTGCCATCTTGGCATTTTATGGCCTTCAAAACTGTGATAGGTAGTGAGGAGTGAAATAAAAAATTTACGCCCTTAGCAAACCTGAAGGTGGTGATTGGTTTTCGGGGCCCCGCACACGGCTAGGCTCCCAAAAAGTCCCACACATGTGGTATCCCTGTACTCAGGAGAAGCAGCAGAATGTATTTTGGGGTGTAACTTCACATATGCCCATGGCATGCTTGAGCAATATATCATTTAGTGTCAACTTTGTGCAAAAAAAGTTTGTCATTTTCCCGCAACTTGTGTCAAAATATAAAATATTCCATGGACTCACCATGCCTCTCAGCAAATATCTTGGGGTGTCTACTTTCCAAAATGGGATCATTTGGGGGGGGCAGCTAAATGTATTTTGGGGCGCAATTCCACATATAACCATGGCATGTGTGAGCAATATATCATCTAGTGACAACTTTTTGTAAAAATGTTTTTTTGTCATTTGCCTCTCAGCAATTTCCTTGGGGTGTCTACTTTCCAAAATGGGGTCATTGGGGGAGGGGGGGTGTACTGCCCTGCCATTTTAGCACCTCAAGAAATGAGATAGGCAGTCATAAACTAAAAGCTGTGTAAATTCCAGAAAATGTACCCTAATATGTAGACGCTATAATTTTTGCGCAAACCAATAAATATATGCTTATTTACTCAAGATAGAGGAATTACAGGGATTTTTGCGGTGCCAAAAGAATCCAAAAGAATTAATTGTTTAAAAAGATATACATAATATTTTATTTTGACAAATTCAAGGTTAAAAACTCACAAAAAAGTATGTATTCACAATAATAATGATAGTGTGGTGGTCACAGAAAGCAGGTTTATGTAGAGTAAAAACATTGCACATTAGCCTGACATGTTTCGCTGATTGCTTCTTCAGGGGATGTGCGAATGAAGATACAAATAGCGTGAAAAACTATACAATCACAAAAACAAAAGGGTATAATGAATAACCAATAGATAAACAGAGTATCAGAATGTAGTAAACTAGTATGTTAAAATGAGAGCATAGTATTAAATTGAGCACCTCCAACAGAGTGGCTTACCCTACAACAGCTTCCGTCCGGGATTAGCCAGCACCCGTAAAACTCTTTTCATTTACTAAGTGCTCATTAAGAAGCTCTATAATAGCATCTGACAACTTTCCTATTTTTACTGTCCAACCATTTTGTAATCTTTGGATAACTAAAGGTCCTTTAGAGACATAGTCCTGTTTATTATTTTAATAAGTCTCTATATTTGATTATCCTGTGATTTTTCACCATTTTCTCTTTCAAATAGCATCCTTTACCCTAACTTTCTATATGTTTGTTGTTTATTTCACTTATTTTTTATCCACTTTATTTTTCCCTTTTCCACTTTTTTACTTTTTATTCAGTTTTTTTAGTTGTTTTTAGTAAGTATTTATATTTATATTTTTTCTTTTTTCCCTACCATTTAAATAAAGCAATTTTCTTAAAAATGTAATTCTATTACTTTATAGTCTCACCTTTCTGTCCTCTGACTGCAATTTTGACGACTTCCTGTGGGGGCCCTATGGGAGCACCAATTCAGGTGCTGGTTAATCCTGGTCGGAAGCTATCGTAGGGTAAGCCACTCTGTTGGAGGTGCTCAATTTAACACTATGCTCTCATTTTGACATACTTTTTACTACATTCTGATACTCTGTTTATCTATTGGTTATTCATTATACCCTTTTGTTTTTGTGATTGTATAGTTTTTCACGCTATTTGTATCTTCATTCGCACGTCCCCTGAAGAAGCAATCAGCGAAACATGTCGGGCTAATGTGCAATGTATTTACTCTACGTGAACCTGCTTTCTGTGACCACCATACTATCATTATTATTTTGAATATATACTTTTTGTGAGTTTTTAACATTGAATTTGTCAAAATAAAATATTATATATATCTTTTTTAAACAATTATTTCTTTTGGATTCTTTTGGCACCACAAAAATCCCTGTAATTCCTCTATCTTGATTCACTTTGTTTTGAGATGAGGTGATTGGGTGTTTCACCATCAACCAGACCAATTTTTTGTCATATGCTTATTGACATTTTTTTACCAAAACATGTGGCTGAATACATTTTGGCCTAAATGTATGACTAAATTGAGTTTATTGGATTTTTCTTATAACAAAAAGTAGAAAATATAATTTTTTTTCAAAATTTTCGTTCTTTTTCTGTTTATATCGCAAAAAATAAAAATCGCAGAGGCAATCAAATACCATCAAAAGAAAGTTCTATTTGTGGGAAAAAAAGGACGCAAATTTCATTGGGTACAACATTGCATGACCGCGCAATTACCAGTTAAAGCAGTGCAGTGCCAAATTGTAAAAAGTCCTCTGGTCTTTAGGCAGCCAAATGGTCCGGGGCTTAAGTGGTTAAAGTGGTACATTTTCTCAATTTAAACATTTGATAGGTTCTCTATTTCTTATTGTGAATAAAATATGGGTTTATGATATTTGCAAATTGTTGCATTCTTTTTATGTAGATTTTAACCACTTCCCGACCGTACGCCGATGTACGTTGGTAGAATGGCACGGCTGGGCAAATGGACTTACAGGTACGTCTATTTGAATTCCCTGCCATGCCATTGCGCGCGCGCCGGCCGGGAGCTCCGTGAGTCGGGTCGCGGGTCCCGCGGACTCGATCGCCGCAGGGATACCCGCGATCGCCTCACGGAGAGGACGAACGGGGAGATGCTGATGTAAACAGCATCTCCCTGTTCTGCCTAGTGACAAGTGTCACTGATCACAGCTCCCTGTCATCGGGAGCTGTGATCAGCGTAGTGACACACACAGCCCATCCCCCCTACAGTTAGAATCTGCTATAATGTCGCAGTCACAAAAAAAATCGCTGATCGCCACCATTACTAGTAAAAAAAAAAATTATTAATAAAAATACCATAAAACTATCACCCAATTTTATAAACGCTATAACTTTTGCGCAAACCAATCAATAAACGCTTATTGTAATTTTTTTTAACCAAAAATATGTAGAAGAATACGATCGGCCTAAACTGAGGAAAAAAAATGTTTTTTTATATATTATTGGGGGATATTTATTATAGCAAAATGTAAAAAATAATGCGATTTTTTCAAAACTGTCGCTCTTATTTTGTTAACCACTTGAGCCCCGGACCATTATGCTGCCTAAGGACCAGAGGTCTTTTTCCAATTTGGCACTGCGTCCGCTTTAACTGCTAATTGCGCGGTTATGCAATGCTGTACCCAAACGAAATTTGCGTCCTTTTCTTCCCACAAATAGAGCTTTCTTTTGATGGTATTTGATCACTTCTGCAGTTTTTATTTTTTGCGCTATAAACGGAAAAAGACCGAAAATTTTGAAAAAAAATGATATTTTCTACTTTTTGTTATAAAAAAATCCAATAAACTCAATTTTAGTCATACATTTAGGCCAAAATGTATTCGGCCACATGTCTTTGGTAAAAAAAATGTCAATAAGCGTATATTTATTGGTTTGCGCAAAAGTTATAGCGTCTACAAACTAGGGTACATTTTCTGGAATTTACACAGCTTTTAGTTTATGACTGCCTATGTCATTTCTTGAGGTGCTAAAATGGCAGGGCAGTACAAAACCCCCCCAAATGACCCCATTTTGGAAAGTAGACACCCCAAGGAAATTGCTGATAGGCATGTTGAACCCATTGAATATTTATTTTTTTTGTCCCAAGTGATTGAATAATGACAAAAAAAAAAAAAAAAAAAAATATTTACAAAAAGTTGTCACTAAATGATATATTGCTCACACAGGCCATGGGCCTATGTGGAATTGCACCCCAAAATATATTCAGCTACTTCTCCTGAGTACGGGGATACCACATGTGTGGGACTTTTTGGGAGCCTAGCCGCGTATGGGACCCCGAAAACCAATCACCGCCTTCAGGATTTCTAAGGGTGTAACTTGTTGATTTCACTCTTCACTGCCTATCACAGTTTCGGAGGCCATGGAATGCCCAGGTGGCACAACCCCCCCCCCAAATGACCCCATTTTGGAAAGTAGACACCCCAAGCTATTTGCTGAGAGGCATATTGAGTCCATGGAATATTTTATATTTTGACACAAGTTGCGGGAAAGTGACACTTTTTTTTTTTTTTTTTTTTTTTTGCACAAAGTTGTCACTAAATGATATATTGCTCACACAGGCCATGGGCCTATGTGGAATTGCACCCCAAAATACATTTAGCTGCTTCTCCTGAGTATGGGGATACCACATGTGTGGGACTTTTTGGGAGCCTAGCCGCGTACGGGGCCCCGAAAACCAATCACCGCCTTCAGCGTTTTTAAGGGCGTGAATTTTTGATTTTACTCTTCACTGCCTAACACCGTTTCGGAGGCCATGGAATGCCCAGGTGGCACAAACCCCCCCCAAATGACCCCATTTTGGAAAGTAGACACCCCAAGCTATTTGCTGAGAGGCATGGTGAGTATTTTGCAGCTCTCATTTGTTTTTGAAAATGAAGAAAGACAAGAAAAAACTTTTTTTTTTTTTCTTTTTTCAAATTTCAAAACTTTGTGACAAAAAGTGAGGTCTGCAAAATACTCACTATACCTCTCAGCAAATAGCTTGGGGTGTCTACTTTCCAAAATGGGGTCATTTGGGGGGGTTTTGTGCCACCTGGGCATTCCATGGCCTCCGAAACTGTGATAGGCAGTGAAGAGTGAAATCAAAAATTCACGCCCCTTAGAAAGCCTGAAGGCGGTGCTTGGTTTTCGGGGTCCCGTACACGGCTAGGCTCCCAAAAAGTCTCACACATGTGGTATCCCCGTACTCAGGAGAAGCAGCAGAATGTATTTTGGGGTGTAATGTTCACATATTCCCATGGCATGTTTGAGCAATATATCATTTAGTGACAACTTTGTGCAAAAAAAAAAAAAAAAAAAAAAAAATTTGTCTCTTTCCCGCAACTTGTGTCGCAATATAAAATATTCCATGGACTCGACATGCCTCTCAGCAAATAGCTTGGGGTGTCTACTTTCCAAAATGGGGGTCATTTGGGGGGTTTTGAACTGTCCTGGCATTTTATGCACAACATTTAGAAGCTTATGTCACACATCACTACTCTTCTAACCACTTGAAGACAAAGCCCTTTCTGACACTTATTTTTTACATGAAAAAGTTTTTTTTTTTTTGCAAGAAAATTACTTTGAACCCCCAAACATTATATATTTTTTTAAAGCAAATGCCCTACAGATTAAAATGGTGGGTGTTTCATTTTTTTTTTTCACACAGTATTTGCGCAGCGATTTTTCAAACGCATTTTTTGGGGAAAAAACACACTTTTTTAAATTTTAATGCACTAAAACACACTATATTGCCCAAATGTTTGATGAAATAAAAAAGATGATCTTAGACCGAGTACATGGATACCAAACATGACATGCTTTACAATTGCGCACAAACGTGCAGTGGCAACAAAATAAATACATTTTTAAAAGCCTTTAAAAGCCTTTACAGGTTACCACTTTAGATCTACAGAGGAGGTCTACTGCAAAAATTACTGCCCTCGATCTGACCTTCGCGGCGATACCTCACATGCATGGTGCAATTGCTGTTTACGTTTGACGACAGACCCGCCGCTTGCGTTCGCCTTAGCGCAAGAGCAGGGGGCGACAGGGGTGCTTTTTTTTTTTTTTTTTTTTTCTTTATATTATTTTTGCTTTTTTATCTTATTTTTAAACTGTTCCTTTCATTTTTTTTTTTTTTAAATCATTTTTATTGTTATCTCGGGGAATGTAAATATCCCCTATGATAGCAATAGGTAGTGACAGGTACTCTTTTTTGAAAAATTGGGGTCTATTAGACCCTAGATCTCTCCTCTGCCCTCAAAGCATCTGACCACACCAAGATCGGTGTGATAAAATGCTTCCCAATTTCCCAATGGCGCTATTTACATCCGGCGAAATCTAAGTCATAAAATGCTCGTAGCTTCGGTTTCTTAGGCCATAGAGATGTTTGGAGCCACTCTTGTCTCTGATCAGCTCTATGGTCAGCTGGCTGAATCACCGGCTGCATTCTCAGGTTCCCTGTTGAGACAGGAGAGCCAGAGAAAAACACGGAAGACGGTGGGGGGGGGGGGCATTCCCTCCCACGGCTTGTAAAGGCAGTCTAGAGGCTAATTAGCCGCTAGGATTGCTTTTACATGAAAGCCGACCGCTGGCTGAAAAGAATGATACCAAGATGATACCTAAACCTGCAGGCATCATTCTGGTATAACCACTCAAAGTTGTGAATGGCGTACCTGAAGACAAAAAAATGGTTAACAATAAAGCACAGTAAACAATAAAGTATAAATAATTACATACCTGAAAAACAAACATGATAAAACATAATAACAATAACAATAACAATAACAATAAAACACTGCAGAATAGAATACAGTAAAAAAAGAGCAGAACAATAGAGAGAGAGAATAGAGAGAGAGAACAATAAAACGACAACTATTTTTTTTTATTTTATATATATATTTTTTTTTTTACACTTTTTTTGTAACTAACTTTTATAACTGTAACCGGTTCCAGGTTCGGGTCTCTCAAAATGTGATGGCATCTTGGGAGACCCTGTGAAAGTGTGCCTAGTCTGTGCAATGCTGTACCCTACGCTAATACTCAACTAGTGTATGGTAGCGTTCAAAACATTCACCAATGCAAAGACCAGGATTGTCAGGACAGAAGGGACAATAATAGCGGGTGTCACGCCTATATCCGCGTTTGCTGCAGACACAACATCTTTTTGGGGGGGTTCGTTGGGTAGGGGTACTCGGGAGCACATAAAAATGCCTCTCATGCAGCCGACTGCATTTCGTTGGGGGATGTGAATGGGGGAAGTACGGGCGCTGCAGAAGTGGTGGGTTCCCAATTAGGATTGGCGAATGCAGCAGGAAGGGCACTATGGGCACGACGGGCCTGTGTTTGTCTTTTTGGTGGCAGCGGGACACTACTTGTGCTTGTCACCTCACCAGCTTGAACTGCACTTATGGGACTCGCCACGTCACCAAGTGTTACTGCAGTGCTGGTTTGACTACGACCGGGGTGTACTAGGCCGCTGGTGCTTGCCAGTTCAATAAAAAGCTTCCAAAAAAACTGTTAGCGATCGCAGGGATCAGGCCTGACTCTGCGAACGCTGCAGTTATGCGTTTAGTGTTTTGTAAGTGACAGTGATCGATCGATACTGCACTTGGGTGGGCTGGACTGGGCCGGGCGGAGGGGCAAAACGCAGGTGCTAGCAGGTATCTGGGTTGATCCCGCTAACACTGCGTTTTTGGGAACCCTAAACTGCTGGGGACGCTAGTATAGATCTAATCTGATCGGATCAGATATTGATCCGTTCAGATACTATACCACTAAAGGAGGCGTATGCTGCGTGCGTGGGTGTTAGCGGTACTGGCGCTAACCTGACGCTGCCTGGGGCCGGTGCTTGCTAGTTCACCAAAATGCTACCAAAAAAACTGTTAGCGATCGCAGGGATCAGGCCTGACTCTGCGAACGCTGCAGTTATGCGTTTAGTGCCTTGTAAGTGTCAGTGATCGATCGATACTGCACTTGGGTGGGCTGGGCTGGGCCGGGCGGAGGGGCACAACGCAGGTGCTAGCAGGTATCTGGGCTGATCCCGCTAACACTGCGTTTTTGGGAACCCTAAACTGCTGGGGACGCTAGTATAGATCTGATCGGATCAGATATTGATCCGATCAGATACTATACCACTAAGGGAGGTGTACGGTGCGTGCGTGGGTGTTAGCGGTACTGGCGCTAACCTGACGCTGCCTGGTGCTTGCTTGCCAGTTCACCAAAATGCTACCAAAAAAACTGTTAGCGATCGCAGGGATCAGGCCTGACTCTGCGAACGCTGCAGTTATGCGTTTAGTGTTTTGTAAGTGACAGTGATCGATCGATACTGCACTTGGGTGGGCTGGGCGGAGGGGCAAAACGCAGGTGCTAGCGGGTATCTGGGCTGATCCCGCTAACACTGTGTTTTTGGGAACCCTAAACTGCTGGGGACGCTAGTATAGATCTGATCAGATCAGATATTGATCCGATCAGATACTATACCACTAAGGGAGGCGCATGCTGCGTGCGTGGGTGTTAGCGGTACTGGCGCTAATCTGACGCTGCCTGGGGCGACGCATATCACCGCCGGGCGATCAGGGGGCTAAACCTTTATTAGGTAATAAACGGCGGGTGCCCTGACACTATAAAAAATAAACGAACTAACCTGCGTCACCCGTAACGGTTATACGGTGATCAGTGGTGAAAGGGTTAACTAGGGGGCAATCAAGGGGTTAAAACATTTATTAGGAAGTATATGGGGGTCCCTGTCACTATAAAACGCTGACGGCGAACCTAAATATTTACCTCACTAACTAGCGTCACCAGTGACACTAATACAGCGATCAGAAAAATGATCGCTTAGCAACACTGGTGACAGGGGGTGATCAAGGGGTTAAAACTTTATTAGGGGGGGTTAGGGGGGTACCCTAGACCTAAAGGGGGGTAATATTCACTGTCCCAACACTGTAACTGTCACAAACTGACACTATGCAGTAATCAGAAAAAAAAAAAAAAAAAAAAAAAAAAAACCTGCTGGTGTCAGTTTGTGACAGGGGGGGGGGGGGGTGATTGGGGGGGATCGGGGGGGGGATCGGGGTGTTTTGTATGCCTGGCATGTTCTACTGTGTGTGTAGTGTGTTGTGCACTCACATTGATGTCTTCTCCCCTCGGCGCTGGAACGGAAAATACCGAGCCGAGGGGAGATGACATCATTTCCTTTGCTGCTGTTTAGCATACAGCAGCAAAGGAGTGTTCCCATTGGCCGGCGGCGATCGCGAGGGGGGGGCCACGAACGGATGGCCTCCCCCTCATCTCGGATCGCCGGGGAACAGAACGGGACCGCTTCGGGCACCGGGGGGGGGTCCGATCGGACCCCCCACCCGCGAGAGGCAAATCACGTACATGTACGTGATTTTGCCTGCCCGTGCCGCCTTGCCGACGTAAATCGGCGTTAGGCGGTCCTTAAGTGGTTAATAGCGCAAAAAATAAAAATCGCAGAGGTGATCAAATACCACCAAAAGAAAGCTCTATTTGTGAGAAAAAAAGGACGTCAATTTTGTTTGAGAACCACGTCGCACGACCGCGCAATTGTCAGTTAAAGCGACGTAGTGTCGAATCGCAAAAAGTGCTCTGGTCAGGAAGGCAGTTGCCCAACTTTTCTTGAAGTGGGGTTGTAATATTTGAAAACATACTTTAGTAGAGTATGATTTCAGACTGCATATACAAATTGGGCATTCAGTAACACTTTAGATGGTGTGGCAAAGGCTCTATTTAGAATCTATGATTTAGTAACCTCTCAAAGGTAATTTGCTTGTCCTCTATTGGATAATTTAGATGAAGTTCAACCAGCTGAAATAGTTTTACAGATTAAAAACTTGCTGCCTGTACTATGAAACAGTATTTCTTGTCTTTACAAACCCTAATGACATTTGAACATATTTGCTACAGTGATCCTTTAGCTAGGGATACAATTCTCTGTTAAAAGGACAGTCCCCCATATGGAAAGCTGGAAGAAATATCTTGGAGGCAATCTAGATCAGGATTCAATGTGTTGGCAATTGAATCTAAGCAGTGGCTTCACTATGGGGGTGTGGCCTGCACCCGGGTGACACCTGCAGAGGGGTGACACCATCCCAAGGGCAGCGGAGCCGCGGAGGGTCCTGGGTCCTAGAGATAGGGCTCTTTTCAGCCAGAACATGCCGGCGCCGCGCTAGCCCTGAGTGAGACTGTTCAGGCTGCGTCCTGTCACAAGCCCGCCACCCGGAGAATGACAGTCTGAGCAAGCAACTCTCTGCACACTGAATCCTCCTCCGCCCGCTGCCCAGGTGCATGAGGGGAGGGGGGTCTGTACTGATGGAGGAGGGGGGTGGTTTGTCCTGAGGGGGGTCTGTACTAATGGAGGGGGGTGGTTTGTCTGGAAGGGGGGTCTGTACTGATGGAGGGGGGTGGTTTGTTCTAAGGGGGGTCTGTACTGATGGAGGGGGGTGGTTTGTCCTGAGGGGGGGTCTGTACTGATGGAGGGAGTGGTTTGTCCTGTAGGGCGTCTGTACTTAGGGAGAGGGGGGTTCTGTACTGAGAGGGGAATATACTTAGTGAAGGGAGGGTTTGTACTGAGGGAGGGAGGTCAGTACTGAGAGGGGAATATACCTGTAGGTGGATCTGTACTGAAGGGGGGGGGGTCTATACTGTGGGAGGACTATAATTGGTGCAGGGTGTCTATACTTAGTGGAGGGGGGGTCTGTACTGAGGGGCGACTATAGTTGGTGTAGGGGGGGTGACACCATATTTTACCACACCGGGTGACACCAACCTTAGTGACGCCACTGAATCTAAGTATAAATTACTTGTGTACTTGTATATATTCCCTCGGCTTTTGGCAAGATTTTTCTCCACTGCTTCTGACCAATCGTTTAGGGGATGCCTGATCCAGAGTACTCATTTACCTATATGGTGAGAGTACCCCAAAACCAGAAGGCACAGGACTAGCATACTGTATATCAACTGGTTTATACACTTCTGGGGAAAGATATTCCAAAAAATCACAGACAGGCTCTACTAAACCTTGAACTGAATTTTACTGTTAATAAATAACTAATTTCATCTACTGACATTACTTTTCACCACAGCCAAACAGGCTCTTGCTAAAACATGGTGGTCGTCGACCCCTTCAGTCGGCCATGTGAAACAGAAAATTAATTGGTTTCCCCTCAATAAGAATGGCAGCGATCCTCCGTCTCTTGGTTCAAATCAATCTGGACACCCTGGGTCAATCATTACCCTATTTCCGCAGACTCCATGGTATGTGTTTATCAGGTTGTATGTCCTATATAGGAATATTTCCTTTTACTTATTATAAACCCTTTTTCCACTGTTTGTCTGTGGGTTCCTTATGAAGTTAAGGGCCAAAGCTGAAGTATTTTGCCTTAATGGCTTTAGCTTTTCTCAGATTTGTACTGAGGTTACGTATTTGGTGTCTACTAAGGCGAAGTCATTTTACATGATAGACCATTTGTATGACTGTCAACTTTCTGAATATTGCAGACTTGCCTTCTATTTATTGGCCACATGGGGGACCCCTCTTCTTTATCTGCCATGGCCAAGCAGGGAACAGTTGCAATTTTCATTCTAGCTCCCCTTCCTTCACTTGTTGGAATGATGATGCAGCCGTAATTTGAAGTGAGCATAATTTAAACTGACCGCCTGGGGGTGGACTAATCACAGAGTTCAATCTTCTGCCAACATTTGCCACTGAATTGGCATGATCCTGCTGTCTTTCCAGACACCTTTGGATTCTGTGCTATAAGAGATCCTGATGTCACCGAGAGAGCAGAGACTATGCACACTGACCTCTTCTCTCCTGCTGCTGCATGGCTTTGTGGGTTAGGCTTTATTCACATATACAATTGTTTTTTAATTATGAATCTGAAAGCAGCTGAATTTTTTCAATTGAACCATTCACATAGGCGCATAAACATGAGCTGCCTTCAGATCTATAACACGGAATCCAAAAATCTGCATCCAAGAAAATGCGTATAAACGCATCTATATGAATTTATATATAAAAATATAAATTAAGTCTAAGCAAAGGGGGAAAAAATGATCATTATGTACACTTACATGTCTTTACATGTTTATTCACATCTATACACAAGTATTTTACGAATCATTATGCAGGAGCTTTTCTCCTAGAAAAACCTGTAATAACATCAATAACATTTTTAGGTGCAGGTTGTTTTCCAGGGCTGCTGCTACCCATAGCATGTCAAAAAACAAGATAAGTGTAGCGCTAGGAAGAGATCACAAAATGAAGTCTATGGATTGACAGTTCGAAGTTCATAAGTGTAAAAGAACATCCCTGGAAGGAATTAGAAAAGTCCTCTGGAACAATCTCCACAGGAGTATAAATCATCTGTGACAGGAGCCCACACACCACCAATAGAAGTGAAGAGGCTTACCGGACTCGGTGGACCCAACAAGGCATACGCCAGGTGGAGTCAATCAGACTTGGGTGGTGCTGGGTTGAAGTTGGCCCGGACGGGCAAAGTTGGTGGAGTGGCTACCACATGGCTGTGTTCTTCAAGCGTAATCGGGCCCAAAGATATGAAGTACGGCACCCATAAATCGTATCCCTCAGATCCGCGTTGGAACCAGCAGTATCAGCAGCCTGGGGTGCGGGGATCTGTTAGCAATCACCTGAGCCGGCTGTGGCCCTGAGGCTGCTGATACTGCTGGTTCCAACGCGGATCTGAGGGATACGATTTATGGGTGCCGTACTTCATATCTTTGGGCCCGATTACGCTTGAAGAACACAGCCATGTGGTAGCCACTCCACCAACTTTGCCCGTCCGGGCCAACTTCAACCCAGCACCACCCAAGTCTGATTGACTCCACCTGGCGTATGCCTTGTTGGGTCCACCGAGTCCGGTAAGCCTCTTCACTTCTATTGGTGGTGTGTGGGCTCCTGTCACAGATGATTTATACTCCTGTGGAGATTTGTTCCAGAGGACTTTTCTAATTCCTTCCAGGGATGTTCTTTTAAACTTATGAACTTCGAACTGTCAATCCATAGACTTCATTTTGTGATCTCTTCCTAGCACTACACTTATCTTGTTTTTTGACATTGTTTACACTTGCTGGTTGTGTTAGCTGCTGTGTCCATTCCCCTTTGTGGTAGCGCAGAATTATTGTGTATATATTACCCATAGCATGTGCCTGAGATACGTGTCAGAGCAGAGGTCACCGTCAGATCTAATTTGTATCTGTACATGTAACTATGCAAATACACTGTAAGGGCAATGTGACCCAGTTCTGAGTAACCAGAATAATATTGTACTGGTTTGATTGATGTAATGGACTGTGTATGTGACATATGAGATCAGAATCTAATCCTGCATACACCTGCAATGTCATGTCAGTGTGCAAAAGGAACTCTCTGCAAACAGAAATATAATCCATACCACACCTTTACCTTTCATGCCTTGAGAAGGGTGCATGGCAAATGGAAACACTGTAAATCTAAAGGCTAGAACCTCTGGGACTGTCTCTAGGACTCGCTGGCAGTTGACCGCCCCAAACTGCCAGCAATTCCTAGAAACAGGACGCATCTTTAGACCCCTGCAGGCGCTTTTGACCTCGCTACTACAGGAGGTCCACTCCTGGTAAGAATGCCAACTTATTGAGTTATTATCACAAGGAGATTTCCATTGTCCTTGGTGGTGGGGAAAGTCCTGGAATATATCATCTTGCTGGATCTTTCATATTTGTGAACATTGTTGCACCTTATATTATCTTCATCTTTCAGAGACGTCTACATTGCACTTTATATTATTTTCATCTTTCAAGAGACTTTTATATTTGTATCAATTTTTCTTTACACATGTGCAATTGACTTTTCACATATATTTATTGTGGTGTCACTTTTTGATTCATATTCATTTATTAGTTTACTTCATCTAATAAATGTGACCTTTGCTTTTATTATCTTCAAAGGACATTGCCTCTTCGTATTGGTTCCTAATGTTATCGTAAAGAATACCACGAATGGAGCGCCCATTTTCTGTATCATACAACACGGGACACAGAGCCACAGTAATTGCTGTATGGGCTATATAGGCACCTTTAGGAGATGGACACTGGCACACCCTAGACAGGAAGTTTAGCTCCCTATATAACCCCTCCCCTTATTGGGAGTACCTCAGTTTTTTCACCAGTGCCTTAGGTGTTGGTCACGAGTAAAGATGTGCTGGGCTGAGCTCCACTGGAATATTCCTTTGCTGGGGCAAGCTATGCAACCAGATCCATTCAAAGTGTCTTTTCCAGGCCGAATTGAATAGTACCCGGGCCTCGTGTCGGAAGAAACTAAGTTATGCCTGTAACGCTTCTCTTTTTTAGAGAGCTGGACCCCGGGATCCAGTGCTTGTTTTTTTTCAGCCACATTTCCTGGCGGGGTGCTTTACGGATCCAAGGGTGTGGAACCCCTGATAAAAAGGGGCCCCGGTCCTTGAAGTTTTTTTAAACGGAGCCCACCGTGAGTGGTGAAGATTGGGTCTGTCTGGTTTACCACAGAACCCTGCAGCTGGATAAGGTAAGTGGAGATTCCTAAGGAATTTTCTAATTCTTCCCGGGGGCTGTCAAGAGCACGTACCTGTTCCATGCTTGTCAGTCTCGCTCTGTGTCAGTACAAGCTGCACGCTTCCTCCAGTCCCAAGCCTCAGATAAGATGTTGAAAGGGGGGCTTTTCTTTTAGACATCCCCCACTTGGACTGAGGTATTTCTTTCACTCCAGGAGGCCGAGGGATCGCGGACCAGTTGGCGGTATGCCATGCCGCTCCCGCTGCCACCGCCATGGCACGGTGGTTTTCTATCAGCAGTTCTCCTCCAGCCCAGCCCCCCTACATGCCGATCCATTCGGATCAGGGCCCCGCTCGCGTGGGAAAGCAGTCTTTTTTTAAAAGATTGAGGGGGGCGCGGTGGGAAGTCGGAGGGAGGGGGGTGGGCTTAGCGCGAAGAGGTAAACCGTATCCTAACCTGGGCAGAAAGGCATGTGCCGGCAATCTTCATTGCAGGGGTAGAGAATTGGCAGGTGGACTAATTAAGTCACCAGCAGTTGTTTCCGGGGAATGGTCTCTTCACCCCGACATCTTCCTGGCTGTATGCTAAAGATGGGGGATCCCGGACGTAGATCTGTTTGCGTCCAGGTTCAACAACAAAGTTGACAATGACAACTTTATATCAAGAACAAGGGATCCGCTCGCATATGGAACAGATGCGTTGGTGACCCCGTGGGATCAGTTCTCACTGATTTATGCATTCCCTCCTATTCTGCTGCTACCCCGACTTCTTCGCAGGATTAAGCAGGAAAGGAAGTCGGTAGTGCTTGTGGCCCCAGCGTGGCCCAGAAGATCTTGGTATGCAGAGATCATAAAAATGATGGTAGGGGCCCCGTGGCCCCTACCACCATGTCCAGACCTGCTATCGCATGGACCAGTGTTCCATCCTACCTTACAGACGCTAAATTTAACGGTTTGGGTATTGAAACCCACATTCTATAGAATGTGGGCTTTCAAGCTCAGTGATATCTACATTGATTGATGCAAAGAAGCCAGCTTCCAGGGTCATTTATTATAGAGTCTGGAAGGCATATGTTTCCTGGCGTGAATCCAAGGGTTAGCATCCTAGAAAATATGTTATAGGTAGAATCCTTGCCTTTCTGCAAATGTGGTTAGAGATGAAGCTGGCCTTGAGTACTATCAAAGGCCAGGTCTCGGCCTTATCGGTATTGTTTCAACGACCACCTGCTTCTCATTCTTTGGTCCGTAGCTTTATACAGGGGCTAACGTGGCTTAATCCACCGGTTAGGTCACCCCCTGAACCCTTTGGGACTTGAATTTAGTTCTGTCATCATTACAGAAACAGCCTTTTGAGTCGATATGACATATTCCCTTGGTCCTTTTGACAAGGAAGCTAGTTTTTCTGGTGACCATATCTTCTGTAAGAAGG
Source organism: Aquarana catesbeiana (assembly GCF_042186555.1). Lineage (NCBI taxonomy): Eukaryota > Metazoa > Chordata > Amphibia > Anura > Ranidae > Aquarana > Aquarana catesbeiana. Next base: position 98,555,340 of record NC_133336.1, on the reverse strand, counting down.
GTTTCAGAATTGGCTGCTCTTTCCTGTAAAGCGCCATATTTAATCATTCACAAGGATAGAGTAGTATTGCTTCCTAATGCTAGTTTTTTGCCGAAGGTGGTTTCAGGTTTTCATCTAAACCAGGATATTGTTCTACTTTCATTTTTTCCAGAACCCTTTTCTACGGAAGAACAGTCACTACATTCACTGGATGTAGTGAGAGCAGTCAAAATCTATTTGGAGGCGACTGCTCAGATTCAGAAAACAGATGTTTTGTTTGTGTTGCCTGAAGGTCCTAGGAAAGGACAGCCAGCGTCAAAATCTACTATTGCTAAGTGGATTCAGCAAGTAATTATTCAAGCTTATGGTTTAAAGAGGAAAGTTCCACCCTCTCAAATCAAAGCACACCCCACCAGGGCTGTTAGTGCTTCATGGGCAGTGCATCACCAAGCCTCCATGGCTCAAATCTGGAAGGCCGCAACTCGGTCTTCAGTCCATACATTCACCAGATTCTATCAGGTGGATGTAAGAAGACATGAGGATATCGCCTTTGGGCGCAGTGTGCTGCAGGCAGCAGTACAGGTCCTCAAGTCTGAGTGCACCCTACTTTTGTTTGTGTCTCCCTCCCCTCAAATAGCATTGCTCTGGGACATCCCATACAGTAATTACTGTGGCTCTGTGTCCCGTGATGTGTGATAAAGAAAATAGGATTTTTATAACAACTTACATGTAAAATCCTTTTCTTGGAGTACATCATGGGACACAGAGGTCCCTCCCCTCTTTGTGATTACACGTGTTTTGCTTTGCTACAAAACATAGGTACTCCCAGTAAGGGGAGGGGTTATATAGGGAGCTAAACTTCCTGTCTAGGATGTGCCAGTGTCCATCACCTAAAGGTGCCTAAATAACCCATACAGTAATTACTGTGGCTCTGAGTCCCATGATGTACTCCAAGAAAAGGATTTTACAAGTAAGCTGTTATAAAAATCCTATTTTTCTCAGCAGAAAAACATAAGGGACTGACTTCCAAATCTTTTTCCTGTTGGGAGTCGCTGTTTTCATTTTTTTTCTACTCCCTTTTTGTCCCCCTCAATTCTTCTGGATTAAGGTGCCATTGTCCCAGTTCCTGTTGCTAAATGTTTTGGTTGTTTTACTCTGGCATGTTTATCATTACCAAGCTCATGGGGGACACTCAGCCCATTCTGAATGGACCTCCAAGACAATCCCCAAACAAAGTTTCTTCTTTGTGACCTTCTACTTTCTGCCTCAATAACCACTTTTCCTTAATCTCCCAGATTTCTTCTATGCTGTATTTTTTCTCTAGAATTCTTTTTTTAGCATTCAATAAACCTCCAAATCTTTATATATTCAGAGTTCTTTTCTTACTGGCATCAGACAAATAAACCTCCAAATCTTTATGTATACATAATCCTTTTTTTCTATGGCATCAGACAAAGAAACCTCTAAATCCTCAACAAACTTAAAATGTATTTCTTCAGGCTAGTTTATAATCTTTATTTCACCTTACCTTTGATGAAGCTGTATGAAACAACATCAGGGACTATAATACAGACTTCTATTACAAGGCACTAAAATTAAACTATATACTTAACATGCTTATTTCCATACACCCAGGGCCATTTTTTTCAAATTATTGGTAATGACCTGTTTTAGCGAAAATCCTGAATAACTCCTGATGTCAAGCCAGGTCAGTGATACTTAAAAATGATTAGTAGAGGTAGAGAAGGGACAAGAGGAAAGAAGAGAAGAAATGCAGAAAGACGTGGAAGGGGGGACCCACATATAGGAAGGTATACCAGAGCCCAGCCAGCAAGTGATACATGAACGATTAGGACTGCTAGGGGGAGATATTTTCAGCCCAAGAGGACCAGATTATTAAAGTACATGTTACCCAATCGTTAACATCTCACATAATCTTTAACGTGTTAATGTAATTTAAAAAGTTTTTTTAATTGTTTTTACAGTCAGGTCCATAAATATTGGGACATTGACACAATTCTAATCTTTTTGGCTCTATACACCACCACAATGGATTTGAAATGAAATGAATAAGTTGTGCTTTAACTGCAGACTTTCAGCTTTAATTTGAGGGTATTTACATCCAAATCAGGTGAACGGTGTAGGAATTACAACAGTTTGTGTATGTGCCTCCCACTTTTTAAGGGACCAAAAGTAATGGGACAATTGGCTGCTCAGCTGTTCCATGGCCAGGTGTGTGTTATTCCCTCATTATCCCATTTACAAGGAGCAGATAAAGGGTCCAAAGTTCATTTCAAGTGTGCTATTTGCATTTGGAATCTGTTGCTGTCAACTCTCAATATGAGATCCAAAGAGCTGTCACTATCAGTGAAGCAAGCCATCATTAGGCTAAAAAAACAAAACAAACCCATCAGAGAGATAGCAAAAACATTAGGTGTGGCCAAATCAACTGTTTGGAACATCCTTAAAAAGAAAGAATGCATCGGTGAGCTCAGCGACACCAAAAGACTCGGAAGACCACGGAAAACAACTGTGGTGGATGACCGAAGAATTCTTTCCCTGGTGAAGAGAACACCCTTCACAACAGTTGGCCAGATCAATAACACTCTCCAGGAGGTAGGTGTATGTGTCTCAAAGTCAACAATCAAAAGAAGGCTTCACCAGAGTGAATACAGAGGGTTCACCACAAGATGTAAACCATTGGTGAGCCTCAAAAACAGGAAGGCCAGATTAGAGTTTGCCAAACAACATCTAAAAAAGCCTTCACAGTTCTGGAACAACATCCTATGGACAGATGAGACCAAGATCAACTTGTACCAGAGTGATGGGACGAGAAGAGTATGGAGAAGGAAAGGAACTGCTCATGATCCAAAGCATACCACCTCATCAGTGAAGCATGGTGGTGGTAGTGTCATGGCGTGGGTATGTATGGCTGCCAATGGAACTGGTTCTCTTGTATTTATTGATGATGTGACTGCTGACAAAAGCAGCAGGATGAATTCTGAAGTGTTTCGGGCAATATTATCTGCTCATATTCAGCAAAATGCTTCAGAACTCATTGGACAGCGCTTCACAGTGCAGATGAACAATAACCTGAAGCATACTGCGAAAGCAACCAAAGAGTTTTTTAAGGGAAAGAAGTGGAATGTTATGCAATGGCCAAGTCAATCACCTGACCTGAATCCGATTGAGCATGCATTTCACATGCTGAAGACAAAACTGAAGGGAAAATGCCCCAAGAACAAGCAGGAACTGAAGACAGTTGCAGTAGAGGCCTGGCAGAGCATCACCAGGGATGAAACCCAGCATCTTGTGATGTCTATGCCTTCCAGACTTCAGG